>NC_091117.1:75860000-76032500 GCF_040183065.1 Periplaneta americana | reverse complement strand
AATGAGATGAAGGTGATAATACCGAGTCCGGGGTCCAGCCCTGAAAGTTACTCAGCATATGCTCATATTGCGTTGAGGGAAAACCCCGGAAGAAACCTCAACGATCAAAGGTGTGGACTTCAGTATAATTAATCAAGAAGAGATTAGTCTAGTATTTCATAACAATCTTCTTCGGAAGTAGAAGAAGGATACTTTGAACATCTCTTGTGACACACATAAATATGCACTGTTATTTTTTAATTTTGATTTGAGGGAGAGGGAAATTGGGAGTAGAAATTAAAAATGTGCGCGATAACGCGTCCTTGCAAGGGAGTTCGGGGCTGAGAGAAATTGAATATTTGAACTCCAAGCCTGTTGGTCACTTGTCTCACTCCAGGTTTCGCTGCTCTACTGAAGGAGCTCTAAAATTTTTGAAGGGGAAAAGCCGAAAATGGACGTAACCTCTTAGGTACCACACACGTGGGGAGGGGTATGCGCTGTAAAATCTGACTGCAGGATGGAGAAGAAATGGCGGAAGGTGTAAATCTGCACATTGAAAGGGTACTTTGTCCTTTCGCAGTGCAAATGGAGTCGAGTAAACTCGCTCGTATAACAGGTGTGATGTTTGATGGCTAAGGCAAGGCAAGGCAGTCGGAAGAAACGCCGCGAGTTCTAAGTTTGCATATTGAAAGACTCGGTCCTTTCGCAGTGCGAGTAGAGGCGAGTAACCTCCATAATGTAACAGGGCAATATATGGAAGCTGAGACAGAGTATTTATGTTGAGAATTCATGTCACAAAATTTCGGAAATTTTTTACGGTAAGGCATGTAGGTCAGTAGTCCATTTCTTTTGGGCTAATCCGGGAATTTGTCTTAGCGCCTTAGGAAAACCACGGAAGTACCTTAGGCAGAATGAGTTACCTTAATTTAAAAGACTAGTCAATTGTCTCTTAGGTGAGGGGTCTATTGAATTACAACATGAGCCCGCATGTGTTGTCAAGAGACCAAACAATTGGCTTACTATTAGGTTTTATCTAAATTTTAATCTACTTAATCTTTAGATGAGAGTAACTATTTATTAATTATTCATTTAATAATAATATTGTAGCAAACCTGATTCAATATTATGTGCCAACAAACTGTTAAACTCCAGGAATTGACGTGTCTTAAATTATAGCCAGGAAGAGAAAGATTACATAAATAAATGTAAGGAAATCAGCTATCTAATGGGTTTGAAATATCTCATGCTCTAAAACATTTTAAAAGAACAGAATTTCTCAAAAGAGTAATGATTAAAATATCTTAAATAACTTGTCCATAAGAAGTTTCTAATTTTGAAAAACTACGAATTTCTCGACCAAGTATCGAGAGAAGAATTTATAAAATTCCTGACTATATTCAAGAGGAAGGTTAAAAAAAAAGAAGCAAGAAAAATCCGTCTTCTTACTTCATAGGCTATCTGTCGCATGTAATCACTGCAGTTCGAGTTTTGATCACTGCTGGTCTAGATGAAATATTGCAGACGAGGTTTACAATATAGTCTACTAGTATAACACAAAGTTTCAGTATCAATTTCATGAAGCGTTATTGAATGTCATGACTCAATTAGGACGCGATCGGCGAGAGGACACTTTTTGTGAAGTGATTGTTATTATTAATAGTTTGGTAAAATACCGGAGTCTGGATGGGGAAGGAATGTGAGTCCTTGGTCCATTTATTTTAGGGCTCATCCCGACATTTTTCTTAGCGCCTTAGGAAAACCACAGAAAAACTTCAGGCAGGATGAGCACTGGTGTTAATGTTTAAGTTGTTTTTAAACATTTTCTCCGCTAGTCAGGTTTTAGGAACTAAAGTTATTACCGTAGAAACGGGGGCCGATTTAGCGGCAACTGTGTGAGGTGTATAACAGAAAATTCCGTTGAGCTTGCGGTGTAAGAGAAGCTTCGTATATGGATGACCCTGTATTATTTGTCACCTTCGCGATATCATTTTTAATATGCATACTTCGTCAGATTAAAAATAAATACGAAATGTAGGGTAAAACTCACACATGTAAGGTCAATTAAAACAGTGTTAATGAGTTAGATAATAAACATATATATATATATATATATATATATATATATATATATATATATATAACACACAGTTATGTGAATACTTTACAATGATGATAATTAAGATGGGTAAAATGCAGACATGTTTCGGAGGGTGCCCCTCCATCTTCAGTGACATTACCACACGACTGCAAAAGAAAAATAAATATATATATATAAGGTTCGTGGATAGTTATGTTAAAAAATAAAGTACAAAAAATACATACGATGTCTGAATATTAATATTTAATTCTTATAAGGCCAGAAAAAGTTAAGAGCTTAATGACCAGTATGTGTTCTATTCAAAAATATAAAAGAATAAAAAATATAAACGGTTAAATAGATAAAACTGGTATTTTTAAAATGAAATTAACATCATAAGAAGTAACTATTATCTAACAGTAAAAAACATGTATCATGTATTTAAACCACGATACATCGCGGTCGAACACCTGTACCAGCGGTGAGTCTTGCGTCCAGATTATAATTCTGTCCATTCTTCTTTTTCTTTTTCATTCACTTTTTGTACTTTTTAATACATGATACATGTTTTTTACTATTAGATAGTACTTACTTCTTATGATGTTAATTTCGTTTTAAAAATACCAGTTTTATCTATTTAACCTTTTATATATTTTATTCTTTTATATTTTTGAATAGAACACACACTGGTCATTAAGCTCTTAACTTTTTCTGGCCTTATAAGAATTAAATATTAATATTCAGACATCGTATGTATTTTTTGTACTTTATTTTTTAACATAACTATCCACGAACTTATATATATATATTTATTTTCCTTTTGCAGTCGTGGTAATGTCACTGAAGATGGAGGGGCACCCTCCGAAACATGTCTGAATTTTACCCAT
Organism: Periplaneta americana; assembly: GCF_040183065.1. NCBI lineage: Eukaryota > Metazoa > Arthropoda > Insecta > Blattodea > Blattidae > Periplaneta > Periplaneta americana. Next base: position 76,029,557 of record NC_091117.1, on the reverse strand, counting down.
CTTAATTGTCATCATTGTAGTGTTCATATAACTGTGTTATATATATTGTATGTTTATTATGTAGGGTAAAGTTGCCTAATTCCGTGATACTCCTAATCCCGTGATATTTTTTTTAATTGATTATTATCAATCAAAGCTTTGCCGTTCGACCATAGCGCCAGACATCTTTCTCGAAAGAGTGCATTTATCACCTACTTTTGGGACATCAATGAACTTCCTAGCAAGATACCCAACCCCTTGACATTCAGTGAAAGAAACGTATCACGGAATTAGGCAACTTTACCCTAGGCCATCATTTTGTTTCCACTGTTCGAATTGTGTGAGAGAGCTATACCGTGCAACGTAGGCAGAGCCACTCAACTATTGCATGTCTGTTGCATTCCGAGGGACATGAGCATGAACGATATTGCAGTGTTGCTTAGATGTGACGAATGCGGAGGAAAAAGCTCTGCAATAAAACACGACGCGCGACCTTGATTGGGTGTGTAGTCTACAGCCAGTGAAACATGACGTAAATATATTTTCAATATTTCTGCTTGCACCTTCATTCCGCAAGGGAATTATTTGCACAAGTGTCATTTCGTCTACCAAAACATAACTACTGAAAATAAGACGACAGCTAAACATTTGTTGCCTGTTTGTGTAAGTAATAACTAGAGTTCTACGAGGTCGATAATCTGTTACTGCGTAATACGATAACTATTCCTATTAAGTCGTACCATACTGTAATGGATATGAAGACTTGGTGTACTACAAGAGATATTATTTGTTTCATTCAATTTATTTCGTTAGGTTTTACCTTATCTTTACATAACGACTTACAATCCAGTTCGATGTAGGGGAAGAAATACTAACTTGTACAGGGACATCATTTTATTTTTACGAACATTTCTAATATTAACCTGGTTATACCTTTGGATTAACGGTTCAGAACCGGAAACACCGTTTGCTACTCCCTTTCACGACTGGAGTGCGATGATACTGGCGTAAAATACAAACAGATGACTTTACTAGGTATAGGAGGGAAGAAAAGTAATTCATCCATTTACGTAAAGTAGGAAATATCGCGATTTTGAGTTTGATAATTTTCATTAGGTTTTTGTTTAATTAAAATACAGTACTGTATTAACAATAAGTGTTTTTACTCACGAACTGAGCTATCCATTCGGACGTATTCGTTTTGCAGTGTAGGTCTATATTATACTGTCTACAGCACACTAGCATACAATATAGAGAATGAAGTTAAATTGAAAAATAATCATTATATGGATATTTAAACACATTTTGGAAAATGGTGCCCGCTTATTTCGATACAGGCTTCAGTTCTTTTGTGCATATTACCGCACTATAGACTATTGTACCTAATTCCAATTACCAGTTTCGTCCTTCTTACTAGTAACTCAAGTTAAAATAATTCTGTACCTACTCTATAAAAGAGTACTTTACGTACTGTAAATTCAATCTTCACTTCTGCCCGATCCGAAAAGATAAAATTACTCAGACATGCTATCTACTGTCCGTCCAAGTGACTTTGTCGCAGGGTCGTAGAAAGGGGGGAAATCACGTGACAGGCTAATTACTTAACGAGGCCCTTTTATTTCAATTATTTTAAACGGTTTTATAATATTACGTAGACAGAAATTAATGTTTTCAGAAAGGAGCTAAGACAGCCCTGACACTAGCCTTTACAGAGGGGCGAGTATAAACGGATGGGGGAAACCGGGATGCGGCGTAGGCAAACGGACGACAGTACCTGTGCGAAAATATGATTCAATATTCAAAACTCTTTCGTCACTGGAAAACGCTAACATATTTCTGGAACGTACTATACTCACTAACACAGTACAGATTACTACGGCCGTAAGGTGACTTTGACTGCATACACGGCCTTGGCTGTGTGTGGAGGACGGTTGAAAGTTTACTAGTAGAGGGAGTGGGAGTGACGTACATTCAAAAACTCAGGTACAATAAAAATTGAAGTGAAAATAAAATGATATCCCTGTATATCTGTGAACTAACTCTGGAGGACACAATTGAATCGTAAATTGTAAAAACCCCATATGTCCATTTAAGTACCTTTCAGGAGGCACAAAAAACAAATAATGTTAAAAGTCGTTTGGTATTTTGAAATTCATTCCTTCATTCATTTTTTTCATTCATAGTGTTCTGCCCAAGGACAGGCATTTTCTGCCTTTCTCTTTGTCTCCTCATATGATCTCTTTAACATTGAAGGGTGTAATTGATATGTTATTATTTGAAGTGTTGTATCAGTGAGGAAGTGTGTTGTGTCAGTAAAGTGTGAAGTGTGTAGTGTCAGTGAAGTCTATTGTGTAAGTGAAGTGTGTTTGTGTCAGTGAAGTTCTATAGTTCATAGTGGCTGTGCAAAGTATTTGAACAGTGAAATGGTTTTGAAGTGTTAGTGAAATCAGGATACAATCAGTGCAGTGAGTGAGTTGATAGCGAAATAAGTGTAATGCCGAAAGGTACTTGTGCAGGTATGAACCTAGGGTTAAGATACAAATTAAATGTTATTTTAAGTGATGCTCATTATTATTATTATTATTATTATTATTATTATTATTATTATTATTATTATTATTATTATTGTTATTTATCATTATTATTGATTATTATTGTTTTTATTAGTTGTGTTTATTATTAATTGTTACCACTGCCACCGGGTATATACCCATTTGCAGTGTGAATAAATACATACATATATCTTAATGCCGCCTATTATCTAATATCTTCTTCTGCCCAAAACTATTCTCCCGTTCACCATTTCTTTCAGTGCATTCTTAAGTAGGCAGTTTCTTCTCAGCCAGTGACTCAACCAATTCCTTTTCCTCTTCCTGATCAGTTGCAGCATCATTCTTTCTTCACCCACTCTTTCCAGAGGTCCGCAGAAGACACTTCTTTTTCTTTTAAAAGCCTCCTTCGTCATTCCTATCCTTTTGACTTCCTACCAGCAGCTCATGTTACTGCTTATAATACACCCTAAGTAGGCCTATTTGAAGCTGTCCATTTGTTCTACTCCCTCATTTAGAATTCGCACTTTATCTTCTTTATTTTTCTTCCTATGACCATGGTCTTCGTCTTATTGTCATTTACAGTTGTTGGGCCCTTCTTCTGCTAGCTTCGATTCAAAAGACTGTTATTTCATTACTAAGCCATAACTCAGTAAGTCCACAGTATTGTATATTTTGTATAAGAGTTCCAGTTTTCTTAATTTGACATCTCATCTGTTTGAACTTACTTAATGCAATAGCTTAGAATTTGATTTGTGTTCAAATTATGTTAATCATATTGATTTAAGAGGAATTTTATTTCTAAAATAGTAGTATTGTAGAAGAAGGGCCCAATTCTGTTCTTTCAAATTATAATAACCCTTTTCAAGCAGCCAAAGAAAGAATAAAATTAGGCTACATCATATCTTCATGAAAATGCTTTAAATATATTAGGCCTATGTTAAAGGGCTGATTTTGTATCGGTTTTGGGACTAAGATATTCAGTTTTTTTGTTCCTCCTGGTAAAATTTAAAAATTACTAGTTGGGCCTTTCTATGAGCAACCACCTGAATTACATTTTACTTTTTCATATTCGTGTCTCTTCTATTTTGAACTCGGATCTCCAGTATAGAAAAGCGAGATTTCAGCTACCCGACTAATGATGCGTCGTCTATATAGGGCAAAATGTGGAATTAAAACAAACTCATTTCATTATCTGTAATGATCATCACATAATTCAATTACCTGTGTTGTGACAAATTGGATTATTGGAAGAAGGCAGTTAACGAATAGGTAATACAATATCAATAACAGCTCCAATGTAGACAATTGAGAGGCTGGCTGCGCAGGTAGAGTGATGGTTTCTAGTTCGAGAGCTAATTTCTGTCCGTATACCCTGCAGCTTTTAACGATTTCTCTCATTTACTTCAAATAGCCCCATAATGGTTCCAGTACACCATACCAATTTTTTTTACTCATTTAACAATACTATCATTTATCCAGGAAAAAAATCTATTTCATTGTCTTTTGCTTTCTAGCGTTCAACGTATAAAGCCCTGGGTATAGTGAGGATCATGTAAGAGTAGTTTCTAAACGGCTAATTTGGCTGTCTCTTCAGTGTTGCCAACTAATACCAGATATCACCAAAGAGGGTAAAGTCACAATGCCATGTGAATAATAATAATAATAATAATAATAATAATAATAATAATAATAATAATAATAATAAGTTAATAATAATAATAATAATAATAATAACAATAATACTGCATTAACAATAACAATGTATTGCTTATATTAGATCATACTAATCTACTAATTACCAACATAATATGTGAGGTTCAGGAGGAAAATACACTCTTTCACAAATTATTGAATCATTTAGAAAACACGACCAACATAAAGATGAGATGTGGTAAATAAGTAAAGAGAGTCTGTGTCTCCATTATTCAAACTGGTTGCAGGTAACGAGTGAGGTAAACGTCAAACTCCCGAGATAAGAAACAATAAGGTGAACCCTGCGAAGTGTCCGAAGCAGAGATTGAAATGGACATAGAGAGAACTGAAGCAGGAGGTTCACCAACCAAGTTGTTGTTGTTTAGTCAACTATCCGAGGACATGTCTGAATCTCACAAGTGACACCAAGAGGCCACCACTTATGAGGCAACTAGGCTAGGAGATAATGGGGTAGGGTGGCCAGTTCCTTTCGCCCTCCATTGCATACATCGCCGACTAGCTACATATTACGCTAGTCAGACTTCAGATGCATACAAATAATTATTCTTCCTCTGACACATAGGCCTATCCTCTTGTTAAATGAGATGTACTGCCTGATAATTAATAGATGCACACATCAGCCAGAACCTCAATCAGAGGACAACCAACCAAGAAGAAAAGGAAATATATTTAACTTAATAATAAGATAGAAAGAATTGTAAACAATTAAACAAATCTCAAAGAAGGAAATAATACACTACTTCGATATTTTCGGGCCATTGGCCACAATTTGTCCGGGAATTTCTAGTTAAAATTGAAAATAATAGAACATGAAAGATAACTCAGTTAACTTTGATAATAAAATTCAATCCAAAATTAGAAAATATTGTAACAAATTAATACTAAAACGAATACCTCCTCCATGACCAACAAACATTATGACTAATATAATTATGTACGAATTGACAGTGTGGCAAATTCCTTTTATGTGATGAAGTGGAAGTGACTAAACACACCTATGACGACAGTGTGACCAGTTTTCCTAGACCCCTAAACAGATAAGTGGGCAACAACACCTCCTATTGTTTATATGAACAGGCTAAACCCACCCCTAGCACTAAGTAGCTGTGACATAAGTGCCAAGGATGAGAACAAAAACCCAAAATTAATTTTGAACTTTACTTAAAGTAATAGTGAAGAATCGATGCTTGGATCTGGTGATACTGTACCCACTGTAAACAATGTATCAAGCTTTTCTTTACATACACGTGATACTTTCAAGTTCATAACTTATGGATCAGTTTCTAACCTTTTAATTCTAAAAAAGCCTATACATCTATTATCCGACATTTTGCTTATCCGAAATGGGGTCAGCTCCCTTTCTTTTCGGTTAAGAAAGGACTTGCCATACTGTATTATTTCATAAGAATGTCATGGTAGTCTAAGATAATTATTGATCTCAGCTTAATAATAATAATAATAATAATAATAATAATAATAATAATAATAATAATAATAATAAAACTGAACACAATTATAATATATCACTATAATATTTCACCTAAGCACGCACAATACTTGAAGCCGGAACAGGCCAAAGGCCTAAGCCATGCTGTTGTTGATGATGATGATAACAATAATAATAATAATAATAATAATAATAATAATAATAAAACTGAACACAATTATAATATATCACTATTTCACCTAAGCACGCACAATACTTGAAGCCGGAACAGGCCAAAGGCCTAAGCCATGCAGTTGTTGTTGATGATGATGATGATGACAATAATAATAATAATAGTAATAATAATAATAATAATAATAATAAAACTGAACACAATTATAATATATCACTATAATATTTCACCTAAGCACGCACAATACTTGAAGCCGGAACAGGCCAAAGGCCTAAGCCATGCTGTTGTTGCTGATGATGATGATGATGATGATGATGATGATGATGATGATGATGATGATGATGATAATAATATTGGAATTGAACTGGTTACATCAGCTGCTTGCCTATATGGACGGCGTGATTATGTTAGGAGAAATTCCACAAACGATTAGGGAAAATACGGGAATTTTACTTGAAGCAAGTAAATCCCGAAAAGACAAAGTATGTGATTATGTCTCGTGACGAGAATGTTGTACGAAATGGAAATATAAAAATTGGAAATTTATCCTTTGAAGAGGTGGAAAAATTCAAATACCTGGGAGCAACAGTAACAAATATAAATGATACTCGGGAGGAAATTAAACACAGCATAAATATGGGAAATGCCTGTTATTATTCGATTGAGAAGCTTTTGTCATCCAGTCTGCTGTCAAAAAATCTGAAAGTTAGAATTTATAAAACAGTTATATTATTGGCTGTTCTTTATGGTTGTGAAACTTGGACTCTCACCTTGAGAGAGGAACATAGGTTAAGGATGTTTGAGAATAAGGTGCTTAGGAAAATATTTGAGGCTAAGAGGGATGAAGTTCCAGGAGAATGGAGAAAGTAACATAACACAGAACTGCACGCATTGTATTCTTCACCTGACATAATTAGGAACATTAAATCCAGACGTTTGAGATGGGCAGGGCATGTAGCAGTATGGGCGAATCCAGAAATGCATATCGAGTGTTAGTTGGGAGGCCGGAGGGAAAAAGACCTTTGGGGAGGTCGAGACGTAGATGGGGAGATAATATTAAAATGGATTTGAGGTAGGTGGGATATGATAGAGACTGGACTAATTTTGCTCAGGGTAGGGACCAATGGCAGGCTTATGTGAGGGCGGCAATGAACCTCTGGGTTCCTTAAAAGCCAGTAAATAATAATAATAATAGTAATAATAATAATAATAATAATAATAATAATATACCTAATAATAATGTATTTTTCAGGTGTGAGAAAAATTGTCTGCAGCTTATCATAATCATTATCTCCTCGGGTAAATTCCTCCCCTCCAGAACCACTCCACTAGCTAATAATAAGCTTCAGAGTTTTGAAACCTGTAGATCTATCCATTTCCGTCCTTTCAAGAACATAATGCACATGCGATCTTAATAACTGGAGTTGTTGCTGCTAACAATTAACAGCTGTTAAAACGTAATGCCAGAAATACACGTGTGAAGAACAGATACTCTAAGAACGGGTGTCACGTCCCGTTGTGTTAAGACCACGCTGCATAATACACCCTCTCTATATAGATGAAGGGGAAGTTATGTGGGACAGTAGTTTGAGTAAGCTCCGCTAGAGTCGCTGTTGAGCCGGCAGCTGGAAGTCAAGTCGATCCAGTGCCGCCTGGAACGAGTCAGTCGCGAGGTGATCGTGTTCTGTTCGTGACGTGGAGCGGTACCGTTGTATTTTGTTGACACAAAAACGTGTTAGTGACAGTAATGTTGATCTTACGGTAGATCTCGGCGTGTGTTTTCTCTGTGTATAGTGAGTGTGCATTATTGTGTTTAGTGTACAGATTATTTTGACTGGAGTATACGAAATAAACTTCTGGATAAAATTGGTACATACGACAGCTACTGCGAAAAGGTGAGTTTGGAATTCATTGTAATAAAAGGTATAATACAACTTGCAATATAAAAAATGATTGTTGGTATAGGCTGTATTTCCGAAAGCGCTTATTTAAGCGACCAATTGTTATGGTGTCATCTCATATTTTGTGATGTCGATGTACATATTTATCGCTAAACTGTACCTACGTAGTTTATAGATACGTGTCATGTACAAAATTTACCGAAAATTGTATTATAATGATGTTGTCACAACAATATTAACATTATTTGAATATGCGAACCAGTTTTTCATTCGTACATTGTTGTTAACAAAAGAATTCTCTAAGTGGTGTGTTGTGTTGGTTTAGGAATATTTGTGCGAGAACTTACGGTTTGAAAACTTCAGCATTTCTTTTGCTCTTTTATAATCGGATAGACGAGAAGTTAAATTTATTTGAATACATGCAATTAAAATGTAAGCCCTTCATAGCTCGTAAATGTTTACTTCATGTCACTGGTTAAAATGCTGCTATACTATATTCAATACTGTGCTAATTTTAAAGTGAAATGAGCGAATTTGAAACCGCTTTTTTTCTTTTATTTGTTTCAACATCAAATGTCTGTTTTTGTTAAGCCAAATAATGAATAATTTATCTGATACAGAATTGAAATAACGAGTAACATTAATAAAGCTACTGGATTTTCACATATAAAAACATAGGTTGTTAAAAATGAGGGTCTTGTTGTATTTGCTACATTACTTTGAGATTTTAATTACCGGTAATTATATTTTTTCATTTCAAGAATTTTTTGCAAGAAAAAAAATGAGAGTGCAAATATCCTAAACACAACAATGTTAATGAGGCCGTTGTAATGTGTTCTTGTTTCATTTGTTTTCTATGTTTCTGACTTCTGTACCATTTCAACACTTTTTATCATATTCACAAAAATGAAGTCATTATAATTTAATTTAATTTTTACTGTTTTTCTTAGTGCAACTCACTATTTTCAGTTAATAGATCTGGTGATTGTTGTTGTGATCGTGTGGAATTTTAGTACACTAAGTTATCTGTTCGGTTATTTATTTATTTTATTTATTTATTTATTTATTCTGGCAGAGTTAAGGTCATGAGACCTTCTCTTCCACACTACTAGAAGTAAAATAAATATTGAAACAATGACAAAAATAGGAAAGTCATCCATATTGTTAGGTAGAAATGAGAAAATATTATAATTGTTGGCCGAAAACTAGTAAAGATGTAAATTTTATCCTGAATTTAGACGCTTGTACATACTTCTGAAAATAAACTTGAAAATTTCAAGTTAAAATTAAAAGCTTAGCTTGCTTATTTCCAATTTTAATGTATACACCTATACCAATATCTCGTAATTCAAATGTTACAGTCACAATGTTATGCATGCAATGTTGTAAGATTATTAGACATGAATTTTCAATAAAACACGTACAGAGAGTTCCTATGCAGACCGGTCCCAGGTAGTAATGTTCGTATTCCCCAAGGAAGCTAAGCGGTAAAGTCCGACTAGTCTGCGTAGGGAAGCGTGCACGAACCTGCCCGTACATCGGTGTACTACCGCTCACCACCCGACAAAAGATTTTGTTATATAATCTAGGATAGAGGTTGGAGTGGGATAGGTCTGTATAGAAATCCTCTGTAAAGTAGTCTACCCTTAAGTTTTCGTATTTATATTAAAATCTTGCAGTATGATAGCATGCTGCACGATAATCAATATTAAACAAAACAACGCTGAATATGCATATATACAGGATGAACCGTAATGTCATTAATTTCAAGAAGTTATTCTTTGAGATATTTCAGACAAAAAAGTTTCGTACAATTTTATTCGTTTTTGCTTCATTTTCAAGAAATAAATCGTTTTATGTGAAACATTTCATAGCGGGTTTTGAGAAAGCCATTGATTTAATTCTGAATATTGTCAGTCAGTTTAAGAAAGCAGTGATAACAAATGATTGAAAAGATTTTAGGGGTTTCCTTTAAATGTGCAGAAATTTTATCCGAACAAATGTAACATTTTAAAATTTCTTTGCAGAACGAAAAGTTTCATTTGTTCGGATCAAATTTATGCACATTTAAAGGAAAAACTAAAATTCTTTCAATCATTTGTTATCATAATACACTGCTCTCTTAAATGAAATATATTTTTTTCAATTAGAATGATCCGGTCTGCTGGATTCATAGCGGAAACCAGCCCTGAAACGAGTAACAAAAGACATTGTTAATGAATAAAAAAGTGACAGGACTGAGTACGTTTGATGGTAAGTCCGGGAAGAAATCATGATATACAGTCACAAAAAAATGGTTTACAACAAGAATAGCAGAAAATACTTCTCTTCTCATATAAACATCACGTGGCAGATCAACAAAAGAAAGTGGAAGTTTTGTCCGTCCTAGAAAGCGATCTAGAGACAGTGTGCCATCAAGTAATAGCCCGTTTCAAAACGATTACTACAGTTATAATGAATTTTAATACTGCCATGTTTTTTTTACTTGGTTATTTAAAGATACTGTATTAACTACGAGGTTATTTAGCGTCGATAGAATTGGTGATAGCGAAATTATATTTGGCGAGATGAGGCCGAGGATTCGCCATAGATTACCTGACATTTGCCTTACGGGTGGAGAATACCTCGGAAAAACCCAACCAGGTAATCAGTCCAAGCGTTAATCGAACCCGTGCCCGATCGCAACTCCGGATCGGCAGGCAAGCGCCTTAACCGACCGAGCTACGCCGGTGGCTACTGCCATGTCAAATTATAAATTGAAATAAAAGGAAAGTAAACACGAAATGTGTAATTTAATATAATACACGAAATGAAACAGAATTCATTTTATCCTTCGTCGTTTCTGGCGGATTTTGGTACCATGTGATGTTAGATTTATTTCCCGAAGGATGAGTACACTAGGTAGATTGTTGCCAACGCGCCATTTATGCAGGGACATTATGCTACTTTCAGAGTTAATTTTTACATGACTCATAAGTTTAATTTTGCCGAGAGCCGACTCATTCAGATTTTTATCACTCTTTAAAGTCCATCGTTGTTTACCGAGGTCGAACCCGCGAACCTTGGACCTATGAACAGGTAAACACGGTGATCACTAGACCACCACTGTGAACGTACATAGTTGCTACTAGACCGCGTCGTCGACGGCTTTTTATATGAAATATATCGATGGTGTTGAACAACAACCAATATATATATATATGCACGTGAGCTATGCGAGAGGGGAAAGAACAAGTTGTCAGAAAGAGAGTTTGTTTCAATATTATACGAATCTACCAACACGAAAGGTATTTCAGACTACAACATTACTTTCCCGTCCATACCTATTGGTGATATAGCCACGGCATAGGTCATAGGATAGGTATTGCTTCCACTACTGTATGTTGACTTATCGAATCGTATTATGTAGCCCTACAACTCTATGAAGAATGTCAAAATCATATATCGATGGTGTTGAACAGCAACCTTGTACATAAAAAAAATCAAGTTTATAGGAGAGCGCAACACATTTTAATATCTTGATAATGAACAAATGCCTGATATAAGAGGACATTTAAACCTAATCTTATGAAGTTTGTGGCCATGTCTTGATTTAAGTTGTTTTTGAAGATTCCGGAAATTTCTTTGCTAGGAAACTAGCCTATATATATATATATATATATATATATATATATATATATATATCTACCTAGGGTACTCATCCTTCGGGAAATAAATCTAACATCACATGGTACCAAAATCCGCCAGAAACGACGAAGGATAAAATGAATTCTGTTTCATTTCGTGTATTATATTAAATTACACACATATATATATATATATATATATATATATATATATAGGCTAGTTTCCTAGCAAAGAAATTTCCGGAATCTTCAAAAACAACTTAAATCAAGACATGGCCACAAACTTCATAAGATTAGGTTTAAATGTCCTCTTATATCAGGCATTTGTTCATTATCAAGATATTAAAATGTGTTGCGCTCTCCTATAAACTTGATTTTTTTTATGTACAAGGTTGCTGTTCAACACCATCGATATATGATTTTGACATTCTTCATAGAGTTGTAGGGCTACATAATACGATTCGATAAGTCAACATACAGTAGTGGAAGCAATACCTATCCTATGACCTATGCCGTGGCTATATCACCAATAGGTATGGACGGGAAAGTAATGTTGTAGTCTGAAATACCTTTCGTGTTGGTAGATTCGTATAATATTGAAACAAACTCTCTTTCTGACAACTTGTTCTTTCCCCTCTCGCATAGCTCACGTGCCAGGTCTCTCCTCTTCATCTAGTACGTGTCTTAAAAATAATTTTTGTTGATAAACCATGTTTATAATTAATTTCAGTAGTGTCGTACCAGACAAAACGTGCCTTTTGAGGGAAGGATGATGAACCACGTCAATATTAATTAATTAATTAATTAATTAATTCATAATGTTCTGCCCAAGGACAAGTCTTTCACTGCAAACCCAGCATTATCCAGTCTTTCCTATTTTCTGCCTTCCTCTTTGTCTCCTCCTATGATCCATATATCTTAATGTCTTCTATCATCTGATATCTTCCTCTATCCCGAATTGTCCACACCTGTGGAGTAACGGTCAGTGCGTCTGGCCGCGAAACCAGGTGGCCCGGGTTCGAATCCCGGTCGGGGCAAGTTACCTGGTTGGGGTTTTCCCTCAACCCACCCAATACGAGCAAATGCTGGGTAACTTTCGGTGCTGGACCCCAGATTCATTTCACCGGCATTATCACCTTCATTTCATTCAGACGCTAAATAACCTAGATGTTGATACAGCGTCGTAAAATAACCCAAAAATAAAATAAAATAAAATTATCCCGAATTCTTCTCCCGTTTACTATTCCTTCCAGTGCATCCAGCGAATATAAATTGTATAGAATAGACACGCAGCGAATTTTCCTGTTTCGTTTCCCTGTGCGCCGGCGTTTAGTTCCATTTTCAAGCGCTATAGGTTAGTGTAATCGAGCACACGCTAAGATAATAATTGAATATAAGAGTTGAGACACAGGATTCAATCATCGCCTACCTTATTGCATAATCCAGTAACGCTTTGCTTCAAATAAATTCAAGTAAACAGCTTCTCCTTATTTCTCAGTGATAAACTAGTTGTAGTAATATTTTTTTATGTTTTATATATAATAAATTAATAAAATTATGTATCAAATTCGTTTAATATTTATATACAACATATAGGCATATGGTTTTATTTTCAGCGCTATCAAATCATTACATATTTTAACTGTTAATGGAGTCAACGTCTCAATTCTTATTATAAAGGAACTCTAGAGTCTAGACATTACAGATAATGACGAATTTATTATTTCATCGGTCCAATTTATTTTATTTGAGTACATAATGTACCTAGATGTGTAAATTTTATTGTATATCTTATATTCCGCTGTGTCAACTGCTAACTGGTGTGATGTCAGCTCCAACTCTAGGGAAAAAGCAGAATCTCACGCTCAAGCTGGTTTGAAGGTCATTGAAATCAGTCCTGTTACATCAAGTCCGATGCGAAGTGTCCGTACTTGTAATTCCCTATACGCTGGTGCATCCTTCAGTAGACAGTTTCTTCTCAGCCAGTGACCCAGCCAATTCCTTTTCATCTTTCTAATCAGTTTCAGCATCATTCTTTATTCACTCACTCTTTCCAGCACAGCTTCGTTTCTTATTCTGTCTGTCCACTTCACACGCTCCATCCTTCTCCATATCCACATTTCAAATGCTTTTAGTCGCTTCTCTTCACTTCGTCGTAATGTCCATGTTTCTGCCACATACATTACGTCAATAAGGAGAACCCAAAGATATTATTTCAGTATCATCATCATCATCATCATCATCATCAATTCAAGCACTAGACCTAATAGTCTGTTGTGGTCTCAATAGTCTCATGCCATCTTTTTAATGGTCTTCCAACAAATCCTTGTCCAGAAGGACGGTAATGTAGCACTGCCTTTGGCCATCCTTCTGTTGGCATTCTCTCGACATGCTGTTTCCAATTAACTCTCCGCCAGTTTCTTTGTTTCTATGATGGCATTTCCGTCCAAAATACTTCATTCGTGTCTCACTTCTCCCATGCAAGCTTTGTTTCGCCCCGCCTCATTGACTATTGTGTGATTATTAAGTCAAGGACGTTAGGAAGTACCACCTCGTAATATTATCAGACTATCAGAACCTATAAAAACTGTTCAACAAACTTGCGATTTTTATTGTGGAGATCCGAAGACAGTAACGAGACCTCATCTTGTGTCCATACATCATGACATATAGGTTTCCGCTGTTACTGTTTCTTAGTCATAGGAATATCATAATGAAAAATGATAACGTTGCAGCCACTTTTAGTTTATTTTTTAAACTGTGGTAAGGATAATTGTTGGCTAAGAAGAGGTAGAGGAAAAGAAGGATTCCAAAAAATTATACCCAACACCGTATATACGAGTTCAACACAAATATGACTATAGTCGGTGCATTTCGAACTGGCGGCTCAAGGTCAAGCAGTGAACTGCACGTGTGCTTACCCCAATCCTGGACCAATCTCTTCAACTAAAGTCAAGGCTTGTTAACAATAAACTGGGAACGGAAACGTCAACGGGAACGAGAACGGAAATAATGTTAAAATAAATGTATTTAAGTGTGAGCATTCCCAATAGTTAGTTGTGAATGTTCACATTTAAATACATTTATTTTAACACTATTTCCATTCTCATTCTCGTTGTCGTTTCCATTCCCAGTTTATTGTGAACCAGCCTTCAGCTGGGACAGCTGGAATTACCAGTGTTTCAGTTCAGTGACTCATGCGTGGTTTGTACTTTTGTACGTGACCTTGATCCGCCAGTTTGAAATGGACAGATTATAGACAAGATTTAAACTCAGATCCCGACCTAACCGACGATCTTGCCATTCAACTAATGGTGCGTCAGCTGAGTCCGTTTCATAATAATTGTGTGTATCTAATGTCTACCCACTTCACTTACACGTGATTCGGGTTCCGCGTAATGCAGATAGAAGGCAGGACTGTGAACCATGTAAATACTATTCTCTAGTCCCTTTTAAAAAATGTGGTACTAATTTGGTCATATTACGCTACAATTGCGTCATTTACATGCATACAGTCAGCCTTTAACTGTCGTCTGATCTAAAAATGTATCAACCATTCTGTAAATAAAGTTCCAAATGACTGTAAAATAAAATTGTGTTGATTATGTAATGTATGTTGTGGACGTACATTAATAAACTTGACCATTCTAGCACAGCGTCTACAGATATCTTCTTCTTTATGGTTTAGGCCACAGCCTGTTCCGACTTCTCATGGAAACATTTACTGTACCTATCCTTGGTCTACATTGCGCTCTTTTGCAGTGTGGCTTATATCTAATTTCTTTTAGCACTCTTCCTTTTAATTCGGTGAATATGTTCTTTCCAAATTTCCCTTCGTTCATCTATCTTTTTGTTAACTTCGTATATTTTCAGTTCTTCTCCAATAGTTTCATTTTAAATTTTAACTAATAAAGCGCATCCTTTTAGAGTTATGAGAAATTTAATTTCTGTTACTTGGATTTTTTGTCTTTCCCGTTTTCTTTGTGTCCATAGTTCTGCTTCATATCTCATTATCTCATAGCTTAGTTTCCTCATGAGTAATGCCGTATTGATATCACTTATGAGGTTCAAACCTGTCTTTGGACAGTTGCCTAAACAACAACATCAATGATGCCGTAGCCATTACGTTGTAGAACTTTATTTATGTCTCTTTTTGTGTTTTACCTTTCAGGTATCTTATTGTTCCACATATGGCTTGGTATCGACGCAATTTATTCTATAAGTCTTTATCTTCTTCATGTTATATTACATCCTAAATTGTAGGCTACGTGCCGGCACCGGGTTTTTTCCTCCTCCCTTACTCATCTTCATCATCCCCACTTATTCCCTACACTACACTTACACGAACACTTACACATATACTCACCCTAGTACACGACATAACTCTCCACAGATACACATCAAGCATAGCATGGCCCGCCGAAGTGGTGTACAACTTGAAAATGGGTCACAGTCGTGCCATCTGTCCGCAATATGCGGAACCCGAATCACGTAAGTGAAGTGGGTATGCATTGGATAAACACACACATTGAAAATGGGACACTTTTTCCAAAATGAAGTGATCAGTTATTATTTTTGTTCTAACGGGATGCTTGCCATAGAATGCCATAGTTTTCCTTTTATTTAAAGATATTGTCAGATCATAATTTTTACTAATTTCACGCAGTTAGTAAACAGTTCGTTGTTGGCCACCTTCATTTGGCTGTTTTATCATGTGGTCCTCTGCGAAGAGAAGGCATTCTCTAATTAGGTCATCAAATGAAAAGTGTCGGGAATAAGCTACATCTTTATGTAACGCCTTGGTTAGTTTTAATATTTTGTAACTGGCATTCTTTATAATGGATTGTTATCACTAGACAGCGGAAAAAGATCAAATAAAAGTCATGTTTACGGTTTACAAGTACTGTACGCATAGACTATGGCATGAGGTGTGCACGCTTCCCAAGTAGGTAGCTACAACACGGTACCGTCCGCAGAGAGCACCACGCGAACACCGAAAACAACTGCCACTCTGCGTTCTTAGTCAGTCCTTGTTCGTATGTGAACAGAGAACATTGAGATACGTAAACATATGTATTCATTTGTGTTCAGTTTAATAATGTTCTTGAAAAAAATGTTGGTTGCTCTGCAGTGTGTTCCATCAGACGTGCTTAGGTTGTTAACGAACAATTGTTTCAACTAAATGAACTAGGAATCAATGCTACTGACGTGTCATACTTTAAATATGCCCCAATCACATCATGTGATGTTGAAAGAAGTTTTTCACAATACAAACATTGTCTAGGAATTCGGAAAAACTTCACATTCCACAACTTTCTGAAGTATATTGTTATGCATTGCAATGTGAAACCGACCCAGGACATGGGATGACATAACCATCTTCCCTCTTTGGAGGTAAGTAGATAGAAATATGTGTATTTGTTTGTATATACAGTGTTAATTAACGTAATACATATACTGCAACTTTATCATCAGAATTTGTTCATTTGTTTCACGTAAGTAGCTATGACAATATGCCATTACAATAGTTATATCAATTTACAACCAATATTCAGTGATTATTCCGTGTGTCAATTTACATTTCCCCCGGCCTGTACCTGCACGTGCCTCTAGTGTACCTATTGTGCTTACGCGAACAACAACTAGTCGCGTTGTAGTTACCTTCACATCCGAATGACTTTTTCTCCGCTGTCTAGTTATAATTTTGTTTTTGTAAAGGTCCATTACTACTTGTAAATATTGAGGGTACTCTCGTTTCAATATGATACCCCTTAACTACAAAGGAAATAATAAAAAATATACTGATTATGTTAAACGAATTACATAAGATTATGTCTACTATTGAAGTATGCATAATGATTGAATAACTGTTAGTGTTACCGTCCTTGTATCAGAAGGTATAAAACTAGCAGAAATAGATTAAAAATCTGTAAATAACATGATATCATTGTATGGACAGTATCAGTTGGTTATTACATTTTTATAAATGGTAGAATGTATTTTGTGGATGAAGAACGCTTAGACAGCCCAGCCGAAGTTCTAACACAAGCATTTGCAAATAATATTGATTAGATGATTAGGGAAGATATGACGGTAACTAAAGCCTGTGTGATGAATCTTGTCTCACTGTGAAAAGAGAGCGAAAGGAAAGATGTCTTACTTCGTCTGTGTTGTTATGGCGATGGGAGAGTGGAGCGATGCCGTCCATCCATCCAGTGGCGGAAGGAACTAGTTGATACATACTGTAGCGCAAAATAAAATAACAAAATATCTCTCTTCGTACTATGTAGTTCCGTCACTGAGCTTGTCTTTCAAGAAACTGAGTTCCGGCAGCCTGTATAATAACAAGATTTTGAAAGGAATCCTGAAAATTTACAACCCTCCTATAATCTCCACCCTCATTTGAAGGGACTTGGTTTTATTGCTACTGAGACAAGATAAACCTTACCAGATTATATCTGAGATGACATTGAAGTTCCATGTACCTAATTGTGAGAACTATGCAAAGAATTATACATGACTATTTGAATTTGCCGAAGATGTGACAGAAGGAGGTTAAGGTGACAACAAGGAAACGATGCTTAGAATCTGCAGTGTGGTTTGAAAAATCGTTTTATTTGAATTAAGGAAATGAGTTTCTGGAAGATTTTGTTATGAAATGTGGATACATAACTTCGAACCAGACTTCAAGAGGCAAAGCATGGAGTGAAGGTATCGTTCCTCACCTGTTAAGAATTTACTATGGCTTTTTGGAAGATCGTCGTTTTGTGCAAAGCGAGCATTACATTGACTTGCTCTGAAACAGTGGATTTCTTTTTCAGGATATTACTCACCCTGACTGCCACACCAACGTCGAATGCATGGACAACTAGTCTGGGAGATTCATTCATTTCCTGTGTATAGCTTCATCTCACATATTTGATCCCCTGAAAGATGCTCTTATAGGAATTAAATCCAATAATAATGAAAGTAAAAACAAAAGCGCAAGACTAGCTACGGTATCCAGTTAAAGATTTCTTATCTTCAGGCATTATAAAACTTGTAGATCGGTGCAAAATCTATATTTCAATGTGGATATTATAACTTACTGACAAGTGACGAAAGTTATAGGTTTTTAAAATGCACGTTGAATTACTTTGATTAACCCTTTTTTACATTTTTTATTGAATGACCTAATATAGGTTCGGTAGCTCTTGACATTTTGGTTCTTTGGTATAAAGACATCAGTGACTTATTTAATTCTAATATGTTTCTCATTCTTGAGATTTCTATGCGTTGATAAGGTGAGAGAGAAAGGGTATTTGGTGATGACGGCTAATTCTTTTTGCTATTAGAAATTAAGTCTCGTAGAGGCAAATGCACATGGCACAGAATTCCATGATTGGCTGGCTGCTGCAATACAGTACGAGTAAGGAAACCATTCTGCAGTGACACAATAGTGTTTATATCAATCAGTCGTTCTTATCTATGCACATAAATTTTTAATGTGATTGTTTTGTAATTTATAATAAGCTTATATAAAGTGATTAATTGCACTGCTATCGACAAAATTTCTTACAGAAAGAAAGAAATATGACAAACACGCATTTGTCGTGGAAACTACAAGAAATGTGTCAGTGGCAAATTTACTGCCGTAAATATGATACGAACATTACTTCATTGTGAAGTTTCATTGTAGAGTTGAAATTTGAATTCGCCGAGAAACCACTAATAGGCCTACAATAAATTTATCTACAGCCTTTAGACGAGAAACCACTAATACAATAAATTTATTCAAAGTCTTTAAACAAGAAACCACTAATACAATAAATTTATCTAAAGCCTTTAGACGAGAAACCACTAATACAATAAATTTATTCAAAGTCTTTAGACAAGAAACCACTAATACAATAAATTTATCCAAAGCCTTTAGACGAGAAACCATTAATGCGATAAATTTATCCAAAGTCTTTAGACGAGAAACCACTAATATAATAAATATATCCAAAGCCTTTAGACGAGAAACCATTAATATAACAAATTTTTCCAAAGCCTTTAGACGAGAAACTATTAATACAATAAATTTATTTAAAGCCTTTAGACGAGAAACCATTAATACGATAAATTTATCCAAAGTCTTCGACGAGAAACCACTAATACAATAAATTTATCCAAAGCCCTACGATTCTCAGGCGGAATTCTGTACCTTCAGCTAATGACATGCTTAATTTTCTTTACGAGGAAATCTGTATTAAAAGCTATCGTTCTTTAAAATTAATCGCAAGTCTTGGTTCAAATGACAAACATAGTGAGGGCACGATTAATGCAGATGCTTATTAACCGACAACAAAGAAAAAAAAATTGACCTTAGGTTGAGCTATTACAACTGTACTAGAAATGAAGGGAATTTTTCTTAAGGCTCTGAATCGCTGAAATTTGTATTTTTGAAACTACTGGTGGGATTTTTTTTTTTCGGTTTTTTTAACCACTAAGTACGACTATGTTCCTCGATAGCGCAGTTGGTATAGCGCTGGGCTTCTGTGCTCAAGGTTGCGGGTTCGATCTTGGCCCAGGTCGAAGGCATTTAAATGTGCTTAAAATGCGATAGGCTCATGTCAGGGGACAAAATTCCGGCACACCGGCGACACTGATATAACCTTGGCAGTTGCGACCATCGTTAAATAAACCATTATTAAAAAAAAAAAAAAGATTATGTCAATAAGTATATGGTCAAAGTTTCATATAGATGGGATGAAAGTAATTAATTTAATTTAAAAAATTGATACGCCACTGGTACTCATTGTATCCATTCAATTTGTAAGATATTTTAATGTTCTTATGGCTAAAGTATAGCCACGAATGAGATCCATGCACTCCGGTATTTGTTTTCTTGAGCCCCTTTAAATCAAGAGAAAAAGTATATTACTTATTCACATTTCCTCCCCCCCCCCTTTTGAATAATAGACATTCATATGTAAAAATGTATACCTCATGTTCTATGTTACTGAGAAAGAAAGTAGTACCGGGGTGCGTGCTCCACATCCTTCTGAACGTAATTACTAAATTTCATGACTGTATCTTAAAACTCTCAGAAGAAAAACAAGTTGAAGTAAAGAAAAATGTCTAAAGTACATAGTGGTGGCGGGGGAGATTTAAACGCAGCGCAAGCTTTCAAAAATGGCGACATAAACACATGTTCCAGTGTCCGTAGAGGCACCAAAAATCGCAGATATGCTTTTTAAACTGCAGAGAATTTTTTAATATATAAATTTAAAAAATGTGATTTTTGAATGTAGAACAACATTTTTCAGTGGTCCATCGGCATAAATTAAAAAGGGGGACATGGGTGTCCAAATATCAATTGAAGAGCACGATTTCAAACTTAACTGAGTCAAAATAAGTTACGACTTATGAGAAAAAGAACAAATTAATAAAGCAAATTTGACGCCCGTTGTTTGTGTACATTATATTTCATTAGGTAGTTGCATTTATTTTTATACTCTTCTGAGGTATATAGAGTCTCTCTCTGCTTGTTATGTAGCCTAGATTTAAAGGAATTGACATTTTTTAAACGGATCTAAGCCGAGACTTAGAAGAGTCTGGAAAATAAACTTGGGCTTGCTAGGGATAAATACAAAAGTGAATAAAAGAGCTTAAACATTTTTGGAGCGAGAACATTTTACGTCATTAATCATTCCTCTCACATTTCCACATAAACCATAGTTTCTTAACGCTGAACTTGAGAAGGGAGTTAGCTTCTTTCATTATTTTCCCCTGCCATAACGGTTTTTCCGACATTTTAAGTTTGGAAATAAATACAATTATTGAATCTGAGATGTGCACATTTCTTGAAGTTTGCCTGCTACATACACCCTTTTTTTTCTAGTCTACTGTGACCTTGATTCATGAAATACTTATACAAGTTATTAATTTCTTTTTTGCACGATCGTGTTTGTTTTTTGTTGTATTTTTTAAATATTTGTTGTTAGGCCTTGAAAGTTAGAATTCCCACACAGAAAGTTGTTGCTAGGGAAACCATCCTTCATAACATAAAACCATACTGAAACAGATGCATTACAGTAGGCCTACACTTATTGTTACTTAGTTACCATTATAGTACAATTTTTCGAAGAATTTGGAATACTATTGCATAAATTTTCAATGCAAAATATATTGTATTTACAATTTTTAAAATATGAAGTTGTTTGTGAAGTGAATTACAAAATTTCGGGAATTGAAAAACTCGCTCTGCTCGTTTTTTGAACTTTTCCTCGGTTTTGTAAAAGCACTTCTCAGCCTTGTATCGTAAGATACTATTTACATAGTCTATAATAATTTTTTAACGCAAACGTTAACAACTAGGCTATTTACCTTTCGGATAGAATACTTAACTGCAATACGAGTTTTTGGTTTCTCGTTTTTAGATATTTTGTTTTGGTTTCACCAGGACATATAAATTTAATCAAATAATGATTTGGTTCAGACACTGTTTTGTAACGGTAGACATATTTTAAAAATATTTTACTTCATTTTCCAAATACTGACATTACAACCTTGTGTTTCATTATTAGAACAGGTTATGATAGATTTCTCACTTGTATCTGAAACAACTATTTTTCGCATACTTACTGCAATTTGTACATAAGTAACACTCATTTCATATTCTCGTAAGTCTTCTTCGAGACTGTAAAACAGCATCATTGTATACTTAATAAATTTTTACGGACATCATGTGCGTCCTAGCCAACAGTGCAAGTTACATTAATTTTGTATGTATATGTCTATACTGCGTGTATGTAGTGCATGCATGCTGACTTAGGTCAGTGTGGAAAAAAATTAACAGAATACTTAGGACAGTTTGAAATAAATTTAGTATTTCTCACTGCATGTAATAAATGATTTATAACATTATACAATACAACTTTATGTCCCTTTGATAGAAAGTGAAAGAATAATTCTGACGCTGTCTCCAGTAAAAAAAAAAAAAAAAAGGAGGCCACTTTGGAATTCGTCTCTTCAATTAGAAAGTATATATTTTATTTTATTACTTTTATTACTTTATGCTCGACCATGCCGAAATGTAGTAATTATACACCTGGTAGTAGTCCTTTAATGCACCGCATTAAAGTTCAGGTGTTCAGCCAATGACAAGTCACCTTTGTACCGCAAGTATCGATTATTCTCGGATATGCAATCGAAAGACATTTAGCGAAAAGTCACGGAGGCTGGAAATCCAATACTGTCGCAGAAGGTTATGTTCTGTTACTATAATAATTAGCGTTAATTGTAAATAATATTCAAATAAATTCAATTTGTCATCTCGTTTTTCAATTCTAAATCAATTTCCAGGTTATATCAGACTAATGTTCATCTTATTCTCTATCAAGGTCAATGACATTCGGCCTCGGAAAAATCAATACTTTCGCGTCTGCGCACTTCTCACAATTCAGGTCAGTTCGCACATAACCATAACATGACCTAATATTGAATAATTTCAAGTTAGAAATATGGTCGAGCATAAAAAAATAGTATGAAACTTGCTATAATGGTAATTAAGACGCTCGTATGAAAATTATGAAACTCGCTTGCGCTCGTTTCATAAACAAACATACTTGCGTCTTAATTACTACCATTATAGACTCGTTGCATAATGTACTATTAATATTTCGCGCAATCATTACGATTTTCTTAAATACCCTGTCTTATGTTTGTAAAATCTGGCCCTCGGGTTTTGAATCTGTTGTTTATATAAACAAAATCTCCCTGTTATACTCATAGGAAAATATCTGCCAGTAAAAATGTTCTACTTAAGGGGTTAGGTACAGCTTACAGCAGTAAAATTTTTGGAAATATTCAACATTTTTTCTTCCATTACTGTATCCTGTACAATAATGAAAATTGATATGTGTAAAACATTGTCCTTGTGCTATACGAAAAAAATATTTTTACGATTAAAAAAAAATATATATATATATATATATATATATTTTTTTTTTCAAAATTCATAATGGTGGTAGTTCACTATGCAGTGATGAAGCGTTTCCCTCATAACTCATAAACTTGTTAACTTTTCATGTTCTCTCTCTTTTATTTTATTGCTGAAACTCATGTTTACAATATTATGCTCTTTCAACTAGTCCACACCTGTGGAGTAACGGACAGCGCGTATGGCCGCGAAACCAGGTGGCCCGGGTTCGAATCCCGGCCGGGGCAAGTTACCTGGTTGAGGTTTTTTCCGGAGTTTCCCCTCACCCAATACGAGCAAATGCTGGGTAACTTTCGGTGCTGGACTCCGGACTCATTTCACCGGCATTATCACCTTCATATCATTCAGACGCCAAATAACCTAGATGTTGATACAGCGTCGTAAAATAACCCAATAAAATAAATAAAATAAAATCTTTCAACCACATTCCTTAATAAAGAATATTTTACAATTTTTTAATGGCTTTATTTTTTATCAGACAATCTATCAATGGTAGAGAAGTGATCTCGCATCATATTGTAGACATGACATGCATAAATATAAATACACACAAAATATTTCATCACAGAATGTTGAATTGTTTTTTAGTTATGTGAGAAACTCTTCATCACTGCACAGTGAAATTAATTTTGGAGAAAAAAAAGTAAATGATTTTTTTAATCGTAAAAATATTTTTTCTTATAGCCGAAGGACTGTGTTTTACACATACCGGTACTAATTTTCATTATTGTACAAGATACAGTAATAGAGGGAAAAAATGTTGAGTTTCTAAAATTTTCCTGCTGTAAGCTGTACCTAACCCCTTAAATATATTTTCTAGGTTGATTTTAAAATGAGACAGCGTGATGATTTGTAAGACTTAGTGAATGCTAATTGGGAGTGTTTTGCATTAAAATCGAATCACTGGCACTCATTGCAGAAACGAGATTGGCACCAGGTGATGTAGTTAACCTTATATGTAGGCAGCGTGAAATCGTTTGTAATTGCGATACATTTGTGGTAATTGTGCTCTCTGTGTAATAAATTCCATTCAGATTTAATTTAATGAAATCCACATGCAGATTGATCCCCTTGCAAACACACGAGGGAGACTAGCAATATACAGATAATTTCGTAGAACAGTCTCTACCAGAGTCGATTGCTGGTTTCATATCTGGAGAGCCGTGATTCGATTCCCAGAAACAACTACTGTCAGGTTTCTGCAAGTTCAGTTTTGAAATCGATATATCCCGGAATTTTTTCCCCTATATGGTTATCTGTTCACTTAAAAATATGCCAAATAACTTCTATGTAACTTGTGGCATGAGGAATTTAAAATTATCACAATTTTTCATAATGTGAAGACAAAAATTCGTCTCTGAGAATGAAGGAATGTCGTTAAGTGTTAAGGGACACTAGGACTGAATTTTTTGGCCAAAACTGTAAAAATATTTTTTTACATAAATAATTATCTTATACATTTCTTTAACATTCTTAGCCCCGCCTACTACTTTTAAAGCTCTGGCGACCATTTTGAAATGCCACACCCACTAAAAATTTCGTTTTCTCAAAACTACGTTTTTGGTCAATAATAAAGTTCCTAGCGGCTTCTATTTACTCCGATTTACATGAAACTTTTGCAAGAATATTCAGCATATTGCAATACACAAAGCTGCGAATGGAATCAGCTCTTCACTGAAAACTGTTCATGATAGAAATTTTTAATTTCTAGAAATTAAAGAAAATTATCAAGTAAAAATTATCATTTATAAGAAACTTTTTATCTCGTGAACCAATTCTCAAATTTAAAAATCCATGCGCAGTTTTCTTTATAATGAAATATAAGTCCTTCACAGAAGATTTTTAAAAGAAAAAACAATTTTGAAGCCGTCAGGGATGTTTTGAATTTACGCATAATTTAATATCATTAAATTACGTGAAAATTAATATTTAAGGAACTAATGGATAAAACTTGATGAAATTTGGTGCTATTATTTAAACGTACAGACACAACAAACCCGCCGAATTTGAAAGAAATTACTCATAAAGTTTAAAAGTGTTTAAGGAACCCGGAAGTTCATTGCCGTTCTTACATGAGTCCGTCATCGATCCTGAGCAAGATTAATCCAGTCTCTACAATCATAACCAACCTCCCACAAATTCATTTTAATATTATCCTCCCATTTACGTCTCGGCCTCCCCAAAGGTAGGCCTATTTTTTCCTCCGGCCTCCCAACTAACACATTATATGCATTTCTGGATTCACTCATGTGCTACATGCCCTGCTCATCTCAAACGTCTGGATTTAATGTTCCTAATTATGTCAGGTGAAGAATACAATGCGTGCAGTTCTGTTTTATGTAACTTTCTCCATTCTCCTGTAACTTCATCCTTCTTAGCCCAAATATTTTCCTAAACACCTTATTCTCAAACACCCTTAAGATCTGTTTCTCTCTCAAAGTGAGAGTCCAAGTTTCACAACCATACAGAACAACTGGTAATATTATTGTTTTATAAATTCTAGCTTTCAGCATTTTTAGAGCAGACCGGATGACAAAAACTTCTCAATCGAATAATAACAGACATTTCCTATATTTATTTTGCGTTTAATTTCCTCCCGAGTGTCATTTATAGTGCTGCTTATGATTAGGTTTTCTCCGGAGCGGTTGTTTGCGCGCTTTCAATCGGAGACCTCCGGTTACCTCTGATTGATGCCGGGCAAGTTGTATATGTGCTGTGGCGCAGACATACACTTTCCGCTGAGCATTCCTTTAATCGGACCAGGTAGTCCGCTGACGTCCGTGTATCTTTTAAAATAAGTTGTAATTTGTTGTTTTTTATTCTCTCTTTTATGCTAATCTCTCTCTCTTTCTTCGGCTCTTTTTTGTGTTGCTTAAAGTGGTACGTTAGCTGACAGATTTTTTTTTCTAGTTTTGAAATTTATAGTATATGTGGAAAGATGTATTAGTTTTGTCATTGATCAAATTAATAACATTCAATCTAACTGCAAAACTAACACAGAAGTAAAGCTTTTCAGTAGCTAATGTAAACATTTATACTTTAATTTTCCTAGAAACTCTCGTTTAATCGCAAACAGGGTTTGTCAATTATTATTCTAATCGGTTTAGCTTAACGTAAAATATATTAAGGAAGCTTCAGAATGGAACAAAAGAAACGTGGGCTATCAGTGGGTTAAAGTTTACTGTCCAACATAATTTATTCAGATTCTTCACCGGACAGGATTGTGATCATTGTATTAAAGGGTGTAGTATTTGAACTGCCTCTTCTAAAACGCGCCACTCTTTCTCTGTAATAAAAATATAAGCGGATATCAACTTAAGAATAATTGTAATTGTATTATTACCACATTTTTTTTAGTTTAATTCAGAAGTATTTTAATCCAAACAGTAAAATATAACTCAGGTTGTCTAAACAACAAAATATAACTCAAGTCGTCTTGTAAATATTTCTTATGTTTTTTATTGCCTCGAAAGTAAAGTTTTAGAGAAATTTCAAGACTTTCCTAGACTGTGAGCCTTTGGGAACAATAGCACTGAAACAATTTAAAAATAAATCGTGTCAAATGTTTTGCGTAATTGTTTTCATCAAGTTCGCGATTGTGCGATCGTTTCAAATGGTCTAACAAATTCGAAGTTCCACCACCCTTAGAGTAAATTCGCCCACAAAGTTTACAGTGTGCGACTTTATTATTACCTTCAACTAAATTAAAGAATTTCCATGCGACGGATATCCGATTTGGTGCCATTTTATTCCGCTCACAACTATGTACCGTCAGTCCGTACGCGCCGGTCGTCCTTGAGCTAACTGTCGCTTCGCTCCGAACCACCGCATCCCTCCTATGTCCCCTGTTCCACCTACGGTAGTATCGGAGATCACCGGTGGAGAGCTTTATTCGTAATCTCAGATTCCTCCGCGATAGTAGTCACTCCGATGAGCAGCACTGGTCATTTAAATTTGTTACTGTTGCTGCAAGATATTTGGATTTTTCCACTCCTGAAAGGATAAATTTCCAATTATTATATTATTTCCTTTTCGTACAATATTCTAATCAAGAGACATATTCTCTTTACTTGCTTCAAGTAAAATTGCCATGTTTTCTCTAATAGTTTGTGGATTTTCTCCTAACATATTCACGTCATTCGCATAGACAAGCAGCTGATGTAACCCGTTCAATTCCAAACCCTCTCTGCTTTCCTGGACTTTCCTAATGGCATATTCTAGAGTAAAGTTAAAAAGTAAAGGTGATAGTGCATCTCCTTGCTTTAGTCCGCATGAATCGAAAAAGCATCTGACAGAAACTGGCCTATACGGACTCTGTTGTAGTTTTCACTGAGACACATTTTAATTATCTCATGTTAATTCATCCACCTACCCCCTCTAGCTTTCTGTTAGTCCGTGCTTACATCGGTCCGTCCATTCATTCACATACTCACCCATTCATCCGTTTGGCCATACATCTTTCTCTCTGCCAGTCATCCTACTCGCCATTCGTTCACCTACGATTACTCCATAAATTCATCCGGCTTACCCATTTCCAACAAACGCAGCAGTTCTTCACCCCATCTATCAAACCATTCTTTCAGTCCTGTTATCTATTTCTATTAGGAAATTGTTATCAGCGTCGTCGTCATAATAATGGGTTAAACTACGTTGTCATGTTTATTTTCATAATGATTATTATTACTTACCGTCTGTAGATAGTCTCAAGGAGAGTAACTTCGTGGCCTATGATAAGGCCAATTGATACGGGGATAGTTTACAGGAGTTACGCAACTCGACTTTCCTTCGACTTTCCCCGTGTGATATGGTCGAGACAGTCAAGTTGTGACTTGACGGTCAAACAGAATTTGAGTTGACGAGATGGATTTTTAATTAGAAATTATTCAAGGAACCACCTGTTTTTAGGATGAAAGAGTAATGGAACGGAGAAAAATTCTCTCCGGCGCCGGAGAGAATTTTTCTCCGTTCCATTACTCTTTCATCGTATGATGACGCAGAATATCTGCATGGAAATATCATATGTACTTCGGTACATTAAATAATATACCTGTTTTTAGGTTAGGCTTATACCTGATTAAAAGCAAGTGGAATATGCTACAATAATTATTTGGAATACTCGATGCAAAAACCACGTTCATTCTATCGAGTTAATCCATGGATTTCTGGTATTATAGATTTTTAAAATACCTTGTCTATTCCAGTTCCCAACTAAATTATTGAGATGAATTTTTGGTTCCCATACGGCCATGCGCTCAATGACACAAGAACGATTTATCGAATATCTTCGATATCTAAAAAAATATGAACACAAATAATAGTAATTCCCTTGAAATACTCAAACTAATTCCATTTTATATCTCTCCAAATATTTATATATCGAAGAAATTTTGTATTTAATAGTTCTAGATAAAGACAAATATCAAAACGTTTCCTTGTTTTGGCGCTGCAATTTATTATCGATTTATTACATTTCTGTTTTTTTTTTCAATCGTAATAAGCAACATCTGTTTGATGTTTTCATTTACTTCTGTTGCCAATGATTTTTATATATTAGTACCTATTTTATAACTGCTGTCCATGTGAATCATTATCAATAATTATAAATTAAATTTATGTGAAGAAGGTGCTTTGATGGGCATCTAGCCTGTGTACCTACTTTCCCCTAAGTCTTAATAAATAAATAAAAATAACTATATAGACCCTATTTGTAGAAGTGCATGAGATGTAACGAACTTCCGTGGAATATATGGCATGAGAAACTTCAAAATAATTAAAATTAAACAAGAGGCAATTATTTCAGAAACTTGTTAAGAAACTTAAGAAACAAGGTGTCCAAAACAAATGTAGAAGTGGTTCGCAAAAAAAGGTAAAAAATAAATCTTAAAACAGTGTATCTTTAAGCATGCAACATTCAGCGTGCGTTTTTCACGTGTGGAACATGTTTCAAGTTTAGTGTCTCCGTGTGATCACAAATATTGCGTCAAATTTAGAGGCTTCAAGCACTTGACTCCTGTAAACTAACCCCGTGTGAATCAGGCTATAAAGTGATCAAGATCGGTGCAAGGCCAGAAGGTTACATTCAAGACGGATTCGGTCTCTATCGAGCGACGACAGTTTTCCAATGCCATATTCGGTCAGCGGATTCGTATTTCTTTGATGAGAAGGCGTCAGCTGTTCCTGCGACTGAGTTCACAGAGTTGATATTTGGTCTCGTAAAAATAAAAATTAAATGAACTCAAACCATCTGTTATTGCAATAATAACGTTCGTAGTTGCAAATCCATGAGATTCTGAATGAACCACTGGGATTGAAAACAAATACAGTATTCTCCGTATAGTGTGTATATACTGGGAATATTTGTTTTCAATCGCTGTTTATTTGCTTGTTCGTTGGTACTTACTTTCTCTGTATTGTTATAGCTGTTATAAGTGATAGCCTCGCGATATACTAATTATATAATATATACATACTTATGTTTGTGTAGTCTAGGTTCGTAATCATCTAGGATTGTCAGATGACCCGTATTTGGGGTCGGGAAAACTTGTCCCGTATGGAACACCGGAAGTCTTCTGTTTAGACATTGTGTCATAGACGGCCAACATTTTTTATTTCCATTTCATTCTTTGTCCCTAGTTTATGTACAGATATCGTGTTGTAGAAATACCGTAGCAACCGGGTACTTTTTTATTAATAATAATAATAATAATAATAATAATGATAATAATAATGTCTTTAGGAACGTGACAACTAAGCAAGTGAACTTAATCTTCTAACTACTTCTGATTCAGTTAAAAGTGAATATATTTATGAATAATAACTGTGAGTGATCGGGGTGGTCGAAGTGGTATCGTCTCGGACTCGCATTTGGGAGACCCGGTTTCAAATTCCGAGGCTGGCCAATCTGTAGTAGGGTTTCCCACATTCGCAAAGACGAATGCTGAATTGGAATTTACTTTCCATCTATCCCTAAAGTTCTGTTCGTTGTCTATATACTGTACGCATGTGTTCGTTGTTGACTACCTCGTAAGGACAACAAGAATTCCCTTGATCGTCCATGTTCGTGTGTAATCCAAAAGAATTATCCCTCCTCTACGGGCACTGACTTGTAAAACTCAGAAAAGAGGAGGTTAAACAAGGATTCATTTGTTCATAGTTTTGTGCCCAAATCAGGTCTTTGACTGTAAACCCAGCATTTTCCAATCTTCCATATTTTCCGGCTTCCTCTGAATCTTCGCATACGATCCATATGTCTTAATGTTGTCTATCATCTGAAATCTTCTTTTGCCACGAACTTTTCTCCCATTCACCATTCCTTCCAGTGCATCCTTCATTAGGCAGTTTCTTCTTAGCCAGTGACCCAGCCAATTTCTTTTTCTCTTCCTCATCAGTTTCAGCATTATTCTTTCTTCACCCCAGTCTTTCCAGCACAGCTTCATTTATTATGTATGTCTATTTCACATGCGGCATTGTTCTCCATATCCGTATTTCATATTCTTCTAGTCGTTTTTCTTTAGAAAAAAAAAATAACTGTGCATGATCATTGGGAGAGTAATTTATCTGGGTTGTCTGTAGAATGTGTGAAGCTGTAAGTGCCTGTTTTAAATCAACATTATTGATTTTCATCTGCATGAAACAAAGAGAACTTGCGTGTATTAAACGAAATAGACAATTTATTTAATAATTTATATGAACAGAACCTTTGTAATTAAGACTTCGAAAGGTGGGCCTTCTAATTTTAAATATTGTAATTAAAGTAAATGGATAGTAATTTAACAGATTTAATGGTGTAAGATAGTCAAAGACATTTTTGCTTTAACATGCTAATATCACAATCTAGTATGTACATTCAGGAAGCGTGAGTTGTGAGGGTGCTAGGAACAATAGACTGTGCCGGTACTGTTTCGCATTGTCTGTAATGAGGCGATAGTAGCGATCCTAGTGGTTAGCAACTATCTATGGATGCGTATTTACTACGTATTGAGCTTCGTGACTGTATATACTAGACTGTGCTAATATCGTCGACTTGCTGGAAAAAGTTGCTGAAAGTTTCGTAAAAGTGGTCTGAAAAGGGATTGCTGAGTATTGAAAGATATGCTATCGTCATTATGTTCCACAATAAAAAGCAGAAACTTGGACATATTGCGAAAAATGAACGACTGTCAAATTGTAAATCACATAGATTTCTCTCATGATAATGTGTATCTAAACAGTGTTAGTAATAAAATTGAAATTCCTAGTGACATTGAAATTCAACGCATACTGTCAGTTCCGAGACGTCCATTATGGTAATAAGCGTTACCATAATAATAATAATAATAATAATAATAATAATAATAATAATAATAATAATTATTATTATTATTATTATTATTATTATTATTATTATTATTATTATACTTACTTGTGACTTTTAAGGAACCCGGAGGTTCATTGCTGCTCTCACATAAGGCCGCCATTGGTCCCTATCCTGTGCAAGATTAGTCCAGTCTCTATCATCATATCCTCCCTCCCTCCTTCAAATCCATTTCAATACTATCCTCTCATCTACGTCTCGACCTCCCCAAAAGTATTTTTCCTCCGGCCTCCCAACTAACTCTCTATATGCATTTCTGGATTCGCCCATACGTTCTACATGCCCTCTCCATCTCTAACGTCTTTATTTAATGTTTTTAATTATGTCAGGTGAAGAATATAATGCGTGCAATTCTGCGTTGCGTAACTTTGTCCAGTTTCCTGTAACTTCATCCTTCTCAGCCCCAAATATTTTCCAAAGAACCTTGTTCTCAAACACCCTTAATCTCTGTTACTCTCTCAAAATGAGAGTACAAGTTTCACAACCACACTGGACAAACGGCAATATAACTGTTTTATACATTCTAAGTTTCAGGTTTTTTGAGAGCAGACTGTATGACAAAATCTTCTCAACCGAATAATAACAGGCATTTCCCACATATATTCTGCGTTTAATTTCCTCTCGAGTATCGTTTATATTTGTTACTGTTACTCGAAGATATTTGAAATTTTCCACCCCTTCAAAGGATAAATTTCCAACTTTTATATTTCCATGTCGTACAATATTCTAGTCACGAGATACAATCATATACTTTGTATTTTCGGGATTTACTGCCAAACCTATCTCTTTACTTCCTTAAGTAAAATTGCCGTGTTTTCCCTAATAGTTTGTGGATTTTCTCCTAACATATTCACAATAGTCATACGCATAGACAAGCAGCTGAAATAATAATAATAATAATAATAATAATAATAATAATAATAATAATAATAATAATAATAATAATAATAGTAAATTATGACCATCGTAATAGACCGCACTGTTTAGGCCTACTGGGCTGTTCCGACTTCACGAAGTACTTTAAAGCTCATCTCTCCAGTTCTTCTTTGGTCTGCCTACAGCACATTGGCTTTTGGTTAGAACCCAAGTTACTTAGCCGTGTAGAAATACTAAAATTCACATTACTTTATACAATTTTAAGACTGCAGCTTTACGTACTTTGTTGAGTAATGTTATCTTCGTAGCCTAGTTCCGATTCTTCATCATTGAATTTGATGTATTAAATTATGTATCTAAATAATTAAAATTAGAAACCTGCTCTATAATTTTGATATTTATTACTGTTTTTGTTCTCAATTTTTTTATTTATTTAAACTCAATTAATTTTGTTCTATGTGTGGGATTTTAAGATTACCAATAACTTATTTGCTATTCTGTTTAATTAAAAACCGAACGTTGTGCATTTTCTTTCGAATCGGCAAACAGTAAGGTATTTACTTCCGTCCGAATGGTTATGTGTCAGGGTCGTCGGAAGGGAAGTGACGTGACAGTTACATAACTGAGTCCTTTATTTTAATTTGTTTTTAAATAGTCTTATAATATTAGATAGACTTCCAATTCCATATAGCTAATATTTTCAGGAAAGAGCCTAACAGCCCAGCCACTAGCCTGTACGTAGGAACCAACAGAAACGGGTGGGGGAAACCTAGATGCGACATAACCACTCGTAAGAACAGTAAAATTATAATTATGAATTAAAGCTCTCGAATTTTCTCTGATGAGTTCGTCAATATAAAACTAAGCAATGTTGGTTGTAGTAGTCATATGGATATCCTACGTAATCGTTACCAAATTACAGAATTGACAAGCTATGTTAATTTCTGACTGATGAAAAGCATTTTGAACGCAGTGCTGGAAATAATACACAAATTCTCGTCTTCATTCCGTGTCTCTTAGTTACAGCAACAAGTTTACTTCACTCGCAGGAAGAAGTCATTGCACTTCCAAGGCCAGTAGAGGCCTGCGGGCAGCAGTCTGTGAACCCCTGATGTACGGTATCTCATTTTACACAGAAATATACCTTCTTCTCTCTTCAACCTGACACTCAAGGAAAGAAACGCTCCCTATCCTCCATCCACTGGAAAGAAGAGGGGGAACTTGTGAGTCGGAAAGCATTTTTTACAGCATAAATGTTTGGGGAGGATATGGTGAGAGTAGAAGACTGTAAATCACGATTTCGACGTGAAGACCTTCGTAACCTGAAAAAAGATGCTACGCAATATACAATTCTCATTTCGTTCCAGGTACAGTTTCGTCTTTAATCATTTGTTTTTTTTTTCTCTCCTTTGAGATATATGTGTTATTTATGATGAAAACAGTTCAGTTTGATACTCAGTTGTAAAGATAGAATATTAGTAGAAGTGAAAACAGATTAAAAGATACAACAAAAGACAAAAGTGGTGACGATAACAGTGAAAGAAGTTAAGATATAATTAACTATTTCGTATTACTTACTTAAAAATGGCTTTGAGAGAACCCAGAGGTTCATTGCCGCCTTCACATAAGCCCGTCATCGGTCCCTACCCTCAGCAAGCTTAATCCAATCCCGTCCATCATATCCCACCTCCCTCAAATCCATTTTAATATTATCGTCCCATCTACGACTCGGCCTCCGCAAAGGTCTTTCAGCCTCCGGCCTTCCAACTAACACTCTGTAAGCATTTCTAGATTCGCCCATACGTGCTACATGTCATGCCCATCTCAAACGCCTGGATTTAATCTTTTAATTATGTCAGGTGAATCAAAATACAATGCGTGCAGTTCTGCGTTACGTAACTCTCTCCATTCTCCTGTAACTTCATCCTTCTTAGCCTCAAATATTTTCCTAAGCACTTTATTTTCAAACATCCTTAACCTCTGTTCCTCTTTCAAAGTGAGACTCCAAGTTTCAGAACCATACAGAACAACCGGTAATATAAATATGTTATAAATTCTTTCGTTTTTGAGAGCAGACTGGATGACAAAAGGTTCTCAACCGAATAATAACAGGTATTTCCCATAGGCCTATTTATTCTGCATTTAATTTCCTTTTGAGTGTCATTTGTATTGGTTACCGTTGCTCCAGGATATTTGAATTTTTCCACCTTTTCAAACGATAAATTTTCAGTTTTTATATTTCCGTTCCGTACAATATTCTGGTCACGAGACATAATCATATACTTTGTCTTTTCGGGATTTACTTCCAAACCTATCTTTTTAATTGCTTCAAGTAAAATTCCCGTATTTTCTCTAATAGTTTGTGGATTTTCTCCTTATATAGTCACGTCATCCGCATAAACAAGCAGCTGACGTAACCCTTTCAATTCCAAACCCTCTGTGTTATCTTGAACTTTCCTAATGGCATATTCTAGACATCTAGAGCATAGTTAAAGAGTAAATGTGGTATTGCATCTCCTTGCTTTAGTCCGCAGTGAATTGGAAAAGCATTAAACAGAAACTTGTCTATACGGACTCTGCTGTATGTTTCATTGTGACACATTTTAATTAATCGAACTAGTTTCTTGGGAATACCAAATTCAATAAGAATATTATAAAAAAACTTCTCTCTTAACCGTTGGCAACACTGATCGTAATAGACTTTCAAAAGCTATGCTTGAATATCTTTGGGCCGTCCAAAAAGAAAAGGCAAACCACGAATGACTCATTGGGGCCATAACAGGCCTTGGGTTTTATACTTTTTGGATGATGATGATGATGATGATGATGATGATGATGATGATGATGATGATCATGATAGGAACATTAAAGCATGAAAAGAGAGGAAGAGAATACGAGAAAGGAAAATAGAAATGAAAGAGGAATTTAAGTAACTGTAGGACGGAAGAAAAGAAAGTAGACGATTACTATAGAAACTGTTTTATCCTAGTAGAAATATAGGGTGCTATTCATAGACATTTCGCAGCACGCGCTACGAGCGTACTAAGCTAGCCCCGGCTATCCACTGGTTACTAATACAGAATTCAAATCATATCCTATCTCTAACACTGGTTTATGAATACGAAAAACGCTGATAATCCACCGAAAGCCCGCGCTAAAAATGTCTATGAATACGGCCCATAGAGTCGACAGGCATAGGCAATTGTGATAGCCTCTTCCATTAGCTTTGCTATTTCGCATCAACAGAGTGTAGAACAACTCATTTCAAACAAAACGGAAGATAGTTTAACAAATGGTCGAATTAGAGGCAGTACATGTAACTATAGGACAGGCAACGCTGACTTATTTGGTCTACACTCGACCAGTCGCCAATCGCTGGCCCATGTGCTTCTGTCTATAGTCGAGAGATCCCGTGACTCGCATTGCCTCGAAGGCCACGTTTCCTCCTTCCATGAGAACGCAGCGTCTGTCTTGTATTTTAAGCAAGGGGTGCACAAGCATATCACCACAATCTCTTAAGCTAACTAGGAAACTTTTTTATTCGAGCAGAAACTATATTCTTAATCAATGCAGGCATGAGATAGCTGTTGTACGTTTGTATGGATATAAATGTGGTCTACTTAAATGAAATGTCTGTATATATAGAGTGTAATGGATTTAAGTGTCATTATTTTAACTGATGATTATTCATACCATAAGGAAGAAAAATGTCCTTACAATTTTTTTTCTAATTGCAATATTTAACTAATTATTAAAGTTTACAATATTAGGCGTTTGGCAACGTTGCTGGATGGGGAGGAAGGGGGGTTTACAAGTACACAGTACAGCTCAAGCGGGTACAGACATACCGATACAAAACGGATGCTGTGTTCTAATGCAGTAGTGGACCATGACAATACTGTTGTTTACATAAAACGAGCAGCAAATACAAACCTCCAATCTCATTAATAGAACATTGTGGTAAATTTACATTTTATGTAATAATATTGCTCCATTTTTATTTGTAGGTCTAAAAAGTAAACAATATGGTTTTGTGCACAAAATCACACGATTTTTTTAATGCGACATTTTAATCTCCCGCTTCCGTAAAGCAGTATCATTTTTAAACAAATTTCTGGTTGTGTGCTTTTCAAAACGGGATAAGAGACTTCTAGTTTCTAATAATCGTTGATAAACTGCTACAAAAGTTCGCCGATTAGGTAACCTTCTTTGAGGAAAACGTTGACGGTACATCCTTCTTGCCTAACTTGAATTACGATGACTTTCTTCATAAATTAATAACCAGATATTCCTAAACTGTGAATGACATTGTCGAATATCCTGTACTGTACTATCATCCGCTCGGCAGTAGAGCTGTGGACAGGGAGCTTGAACTCAGTTGAGCTGTACTTACGTCTGTGCAGAGTACTGTCTGCTGAACACGTTGGCAAGTCTCTCACGCCAGAATATTAACAAATATAGGATGCATTTTTATTTAATTTCACGAAAACGTAATAGAACACACAATAGTAATATGCGTTACAAGAGCGGTATGTTGAAGTTTTCATGTTCGAGGAAAAGTTTGAAAAAGCGAAACGTAGTTGAGCTTTTTTAATTTCCGAGAATTGAAAGAAAACATACCGCTCGTGTATCGTACATTATTTTATGCGAAGATCGTTTATTACATACCTGAAAGAGGAATTTCTAATTAGTTGCAATGAAATCTCCATCTTGGTTTCTGTTCAATAACGACAAAGTTGCAAAACAAAAATATTTGTCTTCAACA
The DNA here is from genome assembly GCF_040183065.1 of Periplaneta americana. Lineage (NCBI taxonomy): Eukaryota > Metazoa > Arthropoda > Insecta > Blattodea > Blattidae > Periplaneta > Periplaneta americana. The sequence continues at coordinate 75,992,208 of NC_091117.1, read as the reverse complement.
TTGTTGCTTTAAAATGTTTTCTGTGTTTACTATACTCCAGCAGGCCGTGGTATACGTCTGTGTTTTTTCCCCCCAGTCTATAAATGCGAACTTAAAACAAACGGCTTCCTTAATGTTACATGCATCACGAATGCAGTAACTTTAGTGGAGTTGTAGAGTTTACTTAATTTTTGCAAATATTTAAAAACAATAATTAACAGTGCAATTTAGGTGAAATTGCAATGGTAAGTTTCCAATTTATAATTATTACTATATTGAACGTCTCTAAAAATAATATGTTAAAAGCCTAAAGCAGTAAAATCATTATGTCACTTAAGCGGTAAGAAGAGGGAAATTGTTGTGTGTGTTAGGTTGGGATTACTGAATGTGGAATTTTAGACTTACCGCGGATTGGGTTTGTGCGGAAACCAAGCAAATACACACGATCTCGCACAAATATTTATTTAAAGTAATATTAACTCTTTGCTAGATGTATCTATTGACGTAATTGTTTTCGTAATTTTCGTAACGATGTAAGCAGTATAACGCAAATAAAATAAGGAAATAAATCATTTTTTCGGAGAAAACTATCGAGTTTTGACCCTATGTTGTATGGACATTTTTTGATCCTGTAGAGTCCAGCGATGCCCAACCCCTTCTCATAAGAGCTAATGACGTCACAGCGTGGCTTTACCCCACCTCCTTCGTTTGGAGGCATGACCGTGGATGAACCACTTCCCCTACTTTTATTCACTCAGGGGCGGCTGACTGTAATGGCAGGTTCCAAGGCAACCAAACATACCATTTTCCAGAAAGAGTGGGAGGAAGAATATTTTTGTGTTGCAGAGGAAACGACGGTCAAGTATCTTATTTGCAAAACTCATTTATCGTGGGTTTCACGATATAATATTAAAAGGCACTTCGAAAATAACTTCATGAAAAAACAAGTAAGCATAAAAATGTAAAATACTCATATTTAGTATCCATTATAACGTACCCCTAAAATATAACTGGTTTGTTATAATTTATAATATTTATTATTTGTAGGGCCATGAAGTTCCAGAACTAACTCAAGAAGAATGGCTGTGTGACCTGGCTTTTTCGACCGATCTATTTCATCACCTTGATATCCTAAATATGAGTTTGCAGGGAAAAGATAAAAACGTAATTAGTTTATCTGACGCAGTGAATACATTTATGACTAAATTAACACTGTGGCAAAGTCAACTGGAAACTGGCGACTTATATCATTTTCATTCCTTGGAATCAATTTTTACAACAAATGTCACTCTGTTAGAAAAATATGTAACAATTATAAAGGAACTATATGACACTTTCGAGTCCAAATTTCGAGACTTGAAAACAATAGAGGCGAAAATTAGTCCTTTTAACAACCCGTTCAATTTTGCTTGCAAAGATGTTCCGCATGATCTGCAAATGGAACTAGTTGTTTTGCAGAATTCTACAGCCACGAAATGTTCTCAGAAAGAAGGTTGGGATTTGTTTAAATCTTTACCCAGGGAAACATTTCCCAGATTGCGAATGTTTGCTGCGAATTTAATGACAATCTTTGGTTCTACATATATCTGCGAGCAGATGTTCTCGAGAATGAATCAAATAAAAAGCCAATCTCGTAATAGAGTAGGGCACGAACATTTGGTCCACCTTTTAAGACTCTGTTGTTCAGCCTTTGCGGCAAACATTGACGAACTGGTTGGAAGTAAACAGTGCCAACAAAGCCACTAACAGAAAAGGTGTTCAAGATGCTTATTTGATTTTCTTTCCATCACAAAATAATGACATTGAAATTAACTGAAGCCGCCACTGTAATAAGAGAAGTTTGTGACGTCATGAATACATGAATGCGTAGTAGCTTCGTAAAGAGAGGGTGGAGGTAAATCCGCCGACTCCTCTTGCGTTTAAGGTTGGGCATCGCTGCGTGTAGACCGTCCCCGGCGACTGTTAAAAGGACGGCACTTACGCCCCTTACATCCTGTATACTGTAGGTAAAATCATCTAAAGTGAAAAAACAGGAGCATTTAAGATGTGTTTTCAAAGTTCGTTTAGTCACTCATTAGTAATGAGTCATTACTCTTACATGGCAAAGGTGACTCTTCTGATAGATTGTTCATTATTAGCTTAGGCCTGTAGTGGGTGAAGTGCGATGATAGCACACATTATCTGGTATTCTGTTGTTCTGTTACGTTGTGCATGCTTCTTAATGTAAGGTACTGTACTGTGTATTGTTAATCAGAAGTAATTCTCTTCTTCTTCTATAATAGAACGAGTGCTGATAGTTTTCCGATAATTTAATTGAGCTTAACGAATATTTGTTGTCATGATAATTATTTCGAGGTCGGAGGTCGACAAATAATTATCCACTGACAACAAACATGAGTTTAAGAATGAAATTAAATTACCTGAGGATAACTATTATCACGAATTGTATTCAGAAAGATAATTCCATTGCGAACAATTGTAATTCTGAACAATAAACATTCGAAGCTATAACAGTAAGATTTAGAAAAGGAGTGGAATCGCAGAAGAGATGATAGGAGTAAAAGACTCCTTGAAATAAAAACAACTGAACATTTTTGAAGTTACAACAACAATTATTTTCTTTTTAACTCCTCTAGCATTGCTTATCTATAATTTTGGACATGTTTAATTTTATTGTAAACCATTTTTACTTACGATAATGAATTGTGAAATTATTGTGACTAATTATATTGTTGTTGCATGTTGAAATTGCGAGTCTGAAGTAATCGTTTGATTCCTGATACATCGAATAAGAGACGGTACAAAGAAGACAAATGAACGTAGGAGAAACAAACTACAGTATCAGTTATTAATTTTGAGCAGTATGCGTTCAACTAAGTGTAATTCGATTCTCACTGGTTAACCTATCTTCGCGTGGAGTTATCTTCTATCATATAACGAGTGCTGATAGTTTCTCGATAATTTAATGTATGTTTTCATGATATTTTTACGATATTGAAGGTCGAAAAAAATTATCTTATGACAACATACATGAGTTTAGAAGCTCAATTAAATTATCACAGGGAAAATATCAAGCACGAATTGTATTCAATGAGATAATTCTGATGCGAGAAAGATGTAATTTTGATTGGAATTTTTATAATATAATCATGAGAAATTTAATTCATTTAAAAACAATTGAACATTTCAGGCTATAGCAAGATAATGAACCGCCATTGATGTTTTCTCTAGCGTAATTAAATGAACCAAAGATGGTAGGAATAAAATGAATTATAGAAGAAAACTAAACATTTGAGGTTATACACATTATGCTTTAGTAGAGGTTTTAAACGTTAAACTTAAGGCTATAGATCTAATAATTTTATTAACTATTTTTCCATCAACTATTATTTGTAATAATTAATGGTACAATTGTTATAATTAATAACTGTTCCTTGTTGAAAGTTAGATGTAAGGGTTTGATTGCTGATATTTTCTTGGAGATGAAGGTGAAAAAATGAACGTACGATAAACAAATGAACGCAAGAGACAGAAATGATAGGTCTACTATCAGTAGCTATAATTAGATTCTCATAGGTTAATCGAGTGTCAATGAGCTGGTTGATTGGCTGTATAGCGCCCGCTTGGAATTATCAACAGTAATCTCACTAGAGCTTTTGATTTATCTAGAGAGTGGGATTTAATTGACTATTACACGATTAGAAGAAAGTATATAAAGATTAGAAGAAATAAAGTACTCTAATACAATAAAATATTGACTTACTGAAATTCTATTTCACTAGTGGCAGCTTCACCAAAACTTTTGAACGGATCCGCCATTTTCAGTTGTGTCTAAGCTGTAAACAAATGATGATCGCAAAGCATGTTTTATAGTATCGTAAAGAATTTGCAGTTTGAAATGTTGGCAGACAAAGAAACAAATGCTAGGGTAGTGATGAAAACAAACAAATGCTAGGGAAGTGATAAAATTAAACAAATGTTAGGGAAGTGATAAAATTGTGCGAAAAGCAGCCATAATTGGTTGAAAGACGTCCTTTCGTACCGTTTTATTGGTCAAAAATAGTAATACTTAGTAAAATAGAATAGTCAATAGAATTTGTTTTCATTTCTATCACTTTGTGAAGTTTTTTGAGTACAAGTGCAAGTTGATCCACAGTCTTTAGGTCTACCGGTTTGTAAACTATAAGAACAGGTAAAAAGATTCTGATACTCGACGTATTTTACTGGTAATAATGTAGGGTTTTAAATCATTATGGTTATCTGAGGGTAAACGTATAAATACATATGTACTTATATCGAGTATTATATCCAAACCTAAATTATTTTGGTATTGCATCTCTGTTTTGAAGTCGTCGTCGTCGTCGTCGTCGTCGTCGTCGTCGTTCTCCTCCTCCTCCTCCTCCTTATCATAACCATAATCATCATTATCCCTTTTTCGGTATCTTGAAGTGGGCTTAAGTGTATTTTGAAACTGTAGTAGTGTTTTTTTGTGTGTTTATCGTCCTGTAATATCCATCAACGGCGAACAAACGGCTAACACGGGAACTCAAAAATATGTTTCCAGCAATCTTAATTACAATGTTCCATTTTGTAATCGCATTTTAACAGAAACAGAAAGAATGAAGCTAATATCCTTAACATGGATTCCTTCGCGAAGAAATTAACGTTGAGATGTCCATACCGCAGCTTTTCGGCACGATCGTGTTAAGAGGTTCGTTATGTTACTACCACTACCACCATCACCACCATATTTTCCATCGTCTTTTGAACAGAATATACATCGTCAGGACAAGACACAAAACATATGCCTACTGCAGGCCACTACTTGGCTAGAATGTGTTTACAGAAATGTATGGCACTCTCTATACCTGCTGCGAGGGTGGTTAAGGTCAACTCTCTTCTCCGTCAACTCTCCTCTCGATGGCCGAAATCTAACCTAACATCTGGAAGAAAGGTTACTTTCTTTTACTAAACTTCTGTAGTTTGTTGACAACTATTTGTTGCGTGTTTTAATACAAATTAAATTATTGGTGTTTTCTATTGAAGGGTCATTATAATATAACTGGCATAGTTTAAATTAATACAATTTCTAAACCAAATGATGAATAAAGATAACTAAACGACTATGGAAATTTGAGAATAACGGATGCCATTGTTATGATGCAGTAGTTAAACTTTGAAAATAAACAGAAATTTGTTACCCATTTGACTTACTACATACATACATACATACATACATACATACATACATACATACATACATACATACATACATACATACATACATACATACATACATACATACATTTTCTGCCCATTCGCAGATCTTTCACTGCAAACCCAGCATTCTCCAATCTTTCCTATTTTCTGCCTTCCTCTTAGTCTCCGCACATGATCCATATATCTAAATGTCATCTATCATCTGATATCTTCTTCTTCCCCGAACTCTTCTCCTGTTCACCATTCCTTCCAGTGCATTCTTCAGTAGGCAGTTTCTTCTCAGCCAACCGATTCCTTTTTCTCTTTCTGATCAATTTCAGCATCATTCTTTCTTCACCCACTCTTTCCAACACAACTTCATCTCTTATTCTGTCTGTCCACTTCACACGATTCATTCTTCACCATATCCCGTCCGGAATTTTTTACTGTGGAAATACATCATGGCATGGGAAGAATAATGCTGTAGCTTCCCGTTGCTTTCTGCACACCACTCTCGCTTTCGCATCTTGAAAGATCCCAGGGGGGCTCAGCGTGGAAATGAGGAGAGTGGATTTGACTAATTGGCCCTCCGGACTTCACCGCAAGGGTTAAATCAGTTCTGTCAGGGTTTTTGACCCGATCGGAGACCGGTAAATCACAATTAGCCTTTGTCCTCTTTGACTTAGTAATTATTAAGTACACATTTTTCCAACTTTGACATAATTTTAAATCGTCAAACAAGAATTGGTTCGGTGCAGCGTTATTATGAATGTGGTAGAAACTTGAGTTTAGAATAATGAAGAATTCGAATAAAAATGCATATGATAGACGGTTATTGTATCATGCTTTCTTATATTTAATTGGTTAAGAAGTTTGAAGCAATTGATTCAGTTCACAATAATATGAAATCAGGAGAACCAAGAATTAGTGACATTCAGGTTGAAGAACTTTCTTCTTGAAACCAAAACCTAGCTAGGGGAAAGCCTGTTGTCTGTCCAGCAATGCTAATGTGTTAAAGAAACGCTTGCAAATGTCATACAGCGCTGTATGGAAAATTCTTATAAACTGCAAATGATGTTTGGAGAAAGTTGATTATGAAAATAGATACAACTCATTACATGAGTTACCTCAAATTTTCTTGACAATGTTGGAGTCAATACAATTAGGCCCTATTGTCGGATATGGACAACAAACAATCCATGTGCACAGGCTAACTTCAATTTTTAGTATATTCCATAGTTGCTTGGTTTATCTTGATTGATTACTCAATTTGTTTGGTAGTTACATGAATTTTAATTATGTCAGTTAGTGCCATATACACATACCAATTTGTCGGCCTCGGTAGCGTACGTGGTATAGCGCTGGCCTTCTGTGCTCGAGGTTGCGGGTTCGATTCCGGCCAAGGTCGATAGGCCTAACATTTATGTGTTTAAATGCGACAGGCTCATGTCAGTAGTTTTACTGGCATGTAAAAGAACTCTTGCGGGACAAAATTGCGGCACACCGGCGACGCTGATATAACCTCTGCAGTTGCGAGCGTCGTTAAATAAACCATATTTAATTAATTACACATCAATTTAAGTAGTTGTGTGTGTTACAATTTAAATTATTGAGGTTTTTATAAAATAGCTTTTCATCCTAAAGGTCGATAAAAATTCTGCGTCGAATGTGATAACTTGAAAATTCATTCGCCGCAGATTTTAGTTATGATAAAAGAATCCGGTTTACAAACATAATCTTGACTATCTACTTCTTATATGAGGCGTGTAGTTGCAAAATCAGATACATCACTTTTTTTTTTTTTTTTTTTTTTTTTTTCGAAAATGAGTTAATGTTATATTTCATATCTTCATATGATTCTACAACTGCTATAGCATTGTTATGCTCCAAAGCCAGATACATCACAGGATTTGTATGATGAAAGAATAGTGTTGGTTGCAAATCCTTGGTTCCTTGCAAACGTTTTTCCTTCATACTGAAAAATTATGTTTTAGTGATGTATCTGATTTTGCAACTAAACGCCTCACATATTTTCTGACATTTTAGAATTTCAATTTTAATTTATATTAAAAAGGTGGAGAGAACAGATATGAAGTGAAATGTTGAACACAGAACAGGCCTAAGAGTGCCTAAACCTTGTAGTGATGATAATAACTTATATTTACTATCATGGGTGAACTGTAAACTACAGAAATAAGATGACGATCTTTTGGGAATTGAGGTCGTAGAGTTTACCATATTATATTTTATATTGCTTGACTTGCATTTGCTTATACATACACATCTTTCATAACCTTATTGTATAATTGAAGTTCTTCTATACATCCTCGTAAAGAACCTTATCTTGAATAATTTCAAGAGAAAAATTGTTCTAGGGCCGGGTATCAAACCCGGGACCTTTGGCTGAGCGCGCAAATGCTCTACCAACTGAGCTACCCAGGAACTATACCAGACCACAGACCACATACCTCAAGTGGATTGACAGATCTTCAGATCCTAGCATTGAGTGCATACCGAGCGCTGTGTGACAAATTGTGGTTTTTCTATTGTCGAAGCAATACAAATCTGGCTTTTTCAGGTATAGCTCCCTGTAACGCTGACTTGAATAATTTCAAAGGGAAAATTGTTGCCGGCTGGGGTATAATACGCGTTATGGTTTCGATAACAGAAAATAACAATTTAAGTAAAATCCGCCGAGTTAGCTCTGTGGTACCGTACCTGCCTCCAGACTAGCCGGCCCGGGTGCGATCACCGGCGAGGTAAGAAATTTTCATGTAAAATTTCAACCTCGGGACTAAGAGACATGGCGGTGCACAACTTCTAATCACTAGATTGCGCACCAATATGCCTTGGTTAAATCCCAAATCTCTCTGCAGTGCATATGAAGAGAAGACATGTCACTGTTGATAGTGATTCGTCCGTCGGAAGGAGACGTTAAGCCTGGCTGACTCCTTGGTGCTATTCGACAGAAGTAGGCTACGTGCCGGCACCGGGTTTCCCCTTCTCCCTTCCTCATCTTCATCACCACTCTTCCATACGTCCACACCTGTAGAGTAACGTCAGCACGTCTGGCCGCGAAATCAGGTGGCCCGGGTTCGAATCCCGGTCGGGGCAAGTTACCTGGTTGAGGTTTTCCCTCAACCCAATACGAGCAAATGCTGGGTACCGGTAACTTTCGGTGCTGGACTCCGGACTCATTTCACCGGCATTATCACCTTCATATCATTCAGACGCTAAATAACCTAGATGTTGATACAGCGTCGTAAATAACCGAATAAAATAAAAAATAAAATAAAACAAAACTCTTCCATACACTATTTTACCGACGTCACTCCCATTGACGTAATGAAAGCCATCCGACGCATCAAGACAAAAGCCCAAGGGCCGGACAACATTAGCATAATACTTATACAGAAAATACAAGAGATAGTAATACCTACGATTGCACATATATTCAATAGTTCCTTAATCACTTCAACTTTCCCTAAAATATGGAAGCAAGCTTTCGTTCTTCCTCTTCCAAAAGTCAAAGTTCCCACCGACCCGAACGACTATAGACCAATCAGTATCCTGCCAGCCATTTCAAAAGCACTGGAAAGAATCGTACACAGACAAATTACTAACTACATGAACGAACACAAACTATTCGACGAGTATCAGTCAGGTTTCAGAGCTGGACACAACACAAGCACTGCTCTACTTAAAGTGACCGAAGACATTCGTGAAGCAATCGACTCTAATAAAGTAACAATACTAACACTTCTTGACCTTAGCAAAGCTTTCAACTCTGTAAATTTTGACCTGCTCACCCATAAATTGAGAAATATGTATTTGTCAGAGACTGCTGTGAGTTGGTTCGAATCCTACTTACGGGAAAGACAACAATGTGTTGTATCCGGGAATCGAAGCTCCTCCTGGCTTGACATAACATCAGGTATACCACAGGGGTCGGTACTCGGACCATTGTTGTTCACAATATATGTCAATGATATTACATCTCTTGTAAGGCATTGTAACTATCACTTGTATGCTGACGACCTTCAGTGCTACATCTCTTCCCGCTTAGACCAAGTAAATGACGCTATAGATAAATTGAACGAAGACATTGACTCGATTGTGACATGGACAAAGAAACTCCGTCTTAAAATCAATCCTGGAAAGACACAAGCAATTATATTAGGACACAAACGGCAAACCGACGCTGTAAAACACCTCGACATTTTCCCTGTTAAAGTAAGTGCAGTGCATATCCCTTTCAGTTCTTCAGTAAAAAATCTTGGCATTCACATGGATAATAATCTCAACTGGGACATGCAAATCACAGAAACCTGCAGAAAAGTATATTCTATTATCCATGTGCTAATAAGGATAAATGTTCATCTCCCCTCTTGCTTAAAAAAGTCCCTTGTGCAGACACTTGCATTTCCCTATTTCGACTATGCGGACATTTTACTGACACCTCTCCAGCGACAACAAAATGAAACTTCAACGTGCTCATAATTTGTGTGTACGTTTTGTAAGCAATGTTCGAAAATATGATCACATTACCCCATCCCTGGAAGCAATAGGTTGGCTTAAACTAGATAAGAAAAGAAATTTACATTCACTTCTCTTTCTCTTCGAAATCTTGAACTCTTCTATTCCTTCGTACCTGTCGTCCCGCTTCACTTACTTTTCTTCCCACCATAATCTGAACACACGCTCTCGTCATGAAACAATACTAACAATACCATCCCATCGCACCTCCTCATACTCATCTTCTTTCACAATAGCCCTGCCAAGACTCTGGAATTCGCTACCTGCTAGCATCAGGGACTGTCGAAATAAAATTGAATTCAAACGAAAACTTACTAGGCACTTGGTCAGTAATTGATTACTTGTAAATAGTTTCTTTAATCTATCACAAAATATTTCAATATTCAGTAATTTCATCACTATACAATTTTGTTATTCTAGATTTAATTTGTAATTCAGTAAATATAAAATATTCTTTGTTTCTCTATGATAAATTATCTAGCTTTAATTATTCAGGTAATCTTTTCGTACTTTGATTTTATTGTAATTGTAAATTTAATACTAATTGTAATATTGTTTGTAATTGTAATTGTAAATTTAATACTAATTGTAATTTTATTGTTGATATTGTAGTTGGAATCTCCTGGTAGAGGGGCAGAGAAGGCCTGACGGCCTTATCTCTACCAGGTTAAATAAATAAATACTACTACTAAATACTACTACTATACTTACACGAACACTTACACATACTCATCCTAGTACACGACATAACTCTCCACAGATACACATCATGTACAGTGTGGTCCGCCAAAGTGGTGTGCAACTACAAAATGGGTTACAGTCCTGCCATCTATCCGCAATATTCGGAACCCGAATCACGTAAAGTGAAGTGGGTAGGTATTGGATACATGCATGCATACATACCTACATACATATATACATACATACATACATACATACATACATACATACATACATACATACATACATACATACATACATACATACATACATACATACATACATACATACATACATACATACATACATACATACATACATACAATTTAAGCCACACAAAGCTTGGTATGCACTCAATGCTGGGATCTGACGATCTTTCAACCCACTTGAGGTATGTGGATATAAGAGGAATATTGATCTGGGGTCTAGTTTAGTTCCTGGGTGACTCATTGGTAGAGCAGTGGTGCGATCAGCCAAAGGTTCCGGGTTCGATACCCGGCCTGAAACAATTTTTCTCTTGAAATTATTCAAGTCAGTTTTACAGGGAACTTTACTTGAAAACGCTACATTTGTATAACCTTATCTTGTTTACAACAATCAGAAAGGTCCACAGGTGGGAAATGATGTTTGAAAATTAATGGCTATTATATTCGTGCCAATGGACGATATATTGAACGTATTTGATAGTCTTCTAGATACCATTGAACTCGACGTAATAGAATAAGCGTTATACATGGAAATTACATGTGTAGGGGGAACAGAAGCTATGAAAAGAAGAGCGAGGCCACTTAGATTCTGACCTGAAATGTGGAATGTTTATGACCAAGTTCTGACATGTCAACAACACACCTACAAAATATAAATGCGTTGTAGGTGTAATAGATTTCAGCGTCAACTTGTCACACATGACGAATCAATTTGGAAATGCGTGAAGTTCGATATGAAAAACGAAAAGAATAACGAAGTTACTATTGTGCAGCGGATTAGCGGCCACCAAAATGTTTGAAATTCTATTAAAAAAGTCATATGTTCTGAATTTATGACAAGTAGAGAAAATAATTTAGAATTATTATGTATACAAGAATGAAGATAACATAAATTATCTAAACGAATTGCATATCTCAAACTTCATGATGCGTAGCTGCAATGAAATTAGTAAAAATGATGTAGTAATTTTTCATTACCTCATAATTTTCTGTCCAAGGACAGGTTTCACTACAAATCCAACATTCTCCAATCTTTCCCCTTTTCCGTCTTTCTCTTCGTCTACGAATACTATCCATATATCTTGATGTCGCAATATCCTTAAAGAAAACCTATTTCTTATTTGACACAATATTGTATTTGATTTACTACACTAATATAATAATACATTTTCGTGTCGTGTCTGTTCCAATACAGTAGATAAGTAGGCTATTCACTTTGGATTTTCAGATGTTACACTTATTCTGTTAGCTTTGAGATTGCAACTACGAAAATTTAATTTCCAGAGTTTTACCAGTATTGTGACTCTCTTATTCTGAGACCTTTTCTGTAAAATTATACATAACCTACTAAATGTATAGAACGTTTATTTTCTTATCCTTGTGATAAGAGGAATATACTTTAATTTAATTATATCTTATTTTAGTACTGTTTGAGAAGGAAAGGAACATTTTTTTTTACTATAATTTATTTCATACATTGTATTTGCACTGATTTGAGAAAAACCTAATTGAAGATTCTTTAAGGTACAGCTACAGCAGTAAAATTTTGGAAATATTCAACATTTTTTCCTCCATTACTGTATCTTGTACAATAATGAAATAAGTATGTGTAAAACACTGTCCTGCTATATGAAAAAAAAAATTACGATTTAAAAAAATTATTTACCTGTTTTTTTTTTTTTTTTTTTCAAAATTCTGTTCACTGTGCAGTGATGAAGCGTTTTCCACGTAACTCAAAAAGTATCCAACATTCTGTGATGAAATTTCTTGTATGTATTAATGCATATTATATTTATACTAATAATAAATCTATAGCCGAAATTTTTCTGGTAATTTTCGATTTTCCAAAAATAATTGGTCCTCACATATATAATTAAGCACCCTGAAACCGAAAATCACTTTTTTGAAATTGTTGTTTGTTTGTATGTCTGGGATGTCTGTTACCTTTTCACGCGATAATGGCTGAACCGATTTATATGAAAATTGGAATGTAAATTAAGTTCGTTGTAACTTAAAGTTTAGGCTCTATGGCATTCAAAATATTTTATTTAAAATGGGGGTTATAATGGAGCTTGAATTAAATAAATCGAAATATCTCCCTTATTATTAATTTTCATGAAAAATGTTACATAACAAACGTTTCTTTAAAAATAATTTCCAATAAGTTTTATTCTATGCAACATTTTGATAGAACTGATATTTAATGAGATAAGTGAGTTTTAAAATTACAATAACAACGCCATCTTAAGGGGCTGAAATGAAATAAAAACAAATGACTTCGTCTATAAAAGGTCTTGGACAACAACAAACGAAAGCTTTTAAACATAGCCTACAGAGAATGTTTTTGTGTTTGTATGAAGTAATATCGAAAGCTAATTAACCATTTGTATAATTAATTATTATTTCACCATTGGAAAATGTAGTTTCTCTGGATGGACATAATGCTGTAATGTTATTACAGTAACTTCTGAGTGAATTGAGAACAGGTAATATTAAAATAGCGCATTAATTATTTAAATTAAGTATCATATTAAACGATTTATCCTTCTATCAAACACTAATGTTCCCTGTATCAAATGTCTTACTTATATTATGTAATTATTTTATATTTATTTCTAACGGGTGCAGCGAAGCGCACGGGTACGGCTAGTCTACAATATGATGCAAGATCACTTCCATATCTTTGATAGATTATCTGATAAACATTAATTAATTTTACAGAATGGTCAAATATCGGTATTCTAACACAAAATAAAAGAAAATATTATTTATTAAGGAATGTAGTTGAAAAAGCATGATATTGTAAACATGTGTTTCAGCAATAAAATAAAAGAGAGAAAACATGAAAAAGTTAACGAGTTTATGAGTTATGAGGGAAAAGCTTCATCACTGCACAGTGAACTGCACATTTTGAATTTTGAAAGAAAAACGTATAAATTATTTTTTATAAATCTTAAAAATATTTGTTTCATATAACAGAAGGACAATGTTTTACACATAGCAATTTTCATTATTGTACGAGATACAATGATTGAGGAAAAAATGTTGAATATTTTCAAAAATTTTACTGCTGTAAGCTGTACCTAACCTGTTAAGGAAATAATTTTTTTTTTATTTTATTAGGTTATTTTACGACGCTTTATCAACATCTCAGGTTATTTAGCGTCTGAATGAGATGAAGGTGATAATGCCGGTGAAATGAGTCCGGGGTCCAGCACCGAAAGTTACCCAGCATTTGCTCATATTGGGTTGAGGGAAAACCCCGGGAAAAACCTCAACCAGGTAACTTGTCCCGACCGGGAATCGAACCCGGGCCACCTGATTTCGCGGCCAGACGCGCTAGCCGTTACTCCACAGGTGTGGACTTAAGGAAATAAAAAGTGATAGGAAGCCTTTATAATGATAAATATCTTAGATACTCAAATGCGATTAAGGAAATATTTTGGCGTTATTGCAGGCTCACTGAACGATAGTCGAAGAGCAAGTTTCTTTTTACAAAAGGCAGGGTGAGAAAATCGAACGCATGATGGCGAGAGCAAGCGTTTGTTCGTCAATGTCTCTCCATAGCGAGATTCTTTGGAGTCACGCGTTACTCTGTTTTGCTAACGTTGCCAATTGAGAGTTGTGTGTGAAGAAAAATAGTTCCATTGAGCAAAAGACTGCGTCTTCTATAGCTCAATGGTGAACAGAGGAAATATCCACTTTCTTGTAGCTTTATACTTACACGCCGTTACTGAAGACTATGTGTTCCCATGGGAAGAAATGTCAGGCGTCAAAGCAGCAAGGATTGTTGGTTGTAGTAGTATGTTTCAGAGTTAAACTTACATATCCGACTTTCTTCGTGGACATCGTTAGGATGGGAAGTCAATGTTTTAAAACTCAAAGTGAAACCATTGCAGACCAAATCGTTCTAGAGTAATGGTACTCCTAGAAATTAAAAGAGAGCCAAAAGTGAGAAATAGTAATTTTCAGAGAGCCGCAATGCATTTCACAGTATTGAAGCTTAACAGAATGCACGAATTTTTATTATTTATTATTATTATTATTATTATTATTATTATTATTATTATTATTATTATTATTATTTGCATCTGAGGAAACACATTACCAAACGCGGTTCTCGGTAAACATTTGGTGTAATGTGATTGGAAACCAATTTTTCGGATCTGTTGAGCTTCCAAACATCTTGACAGCATAACGTTATCTGCATTTCCTGCAGGCAGAGTTACCATTGCTGTTGGAGGACGTTCCTATACCTGTCAGACAAGGCATGTGACTGCAGCAAGATGATGCACCTCCACATTTTGGCAGGTGTCTGACTGCATTTTTAAATCAATAGTATCCACATCGTTGGATTGGCCGAGGAGGTTCAGTGGCTTGGCCACCAAGATCACCAGATCTGTCCCCATTAGATTAGTTCCTTTGGGGGAACATGATATCAGTTTTGTATGCTGCTCAGTCGAACACAAGGGTCGAACTACTCGGGAAAATATTGGAGTGTGGTGAAGGCTTGAGAAATAGTGGCGGTGTTGTAATGAGAGCTCAAAAGATGCGTCAACAACCATGGTAGTCACTTCGAATTTCAAATGTAACAATTTCGAATATGTATTCCTCAAAATAAAATTGTAAGTCAATTACAAGTAAGAACACTATTAATTTAGAATTCTGTTTTCTGTAGATGCCGTTGCAATTTGGATCCATGTTGATTAGAACTTTTTCATTCAAAATACTTCCAGGAACACGTAGGTAAGCTATGGACATCCCGCTGTGGGACATTCTGTATATTGGATATAGTTTGTGGGACAATTTGCTGTAGTTTTACATCCATCTGTTTGAAACGAAATGGAAAACATCAAAGATGCCTCATTTTTCTTGATCAGAAGAATAGTTATACACATTAGCTTTCAGATTATAGAATAAATCATAATATACTGTAGTTGTTTTATATATGTAGGTTGCTGTCTGTATTACTGGGAAAATTTCAGAACATGGATACCACCTGTTATCCCCCATCCCAAGACACTATGGGATCGGGGGAATTACGGGTAATATGGGTGGGAGAACGAAAGGAAAGGAAAGATTTGAGAGAAAAAAATTACTTCCTTCAGGATAATTTCCCTCTCTTTTTCCCTCCCTCCCCCCCTCTCTCCGGATTCTCAAAATTTATCCCTACCGATACTAAATTTTGGAGTAGACTGTACCTGAAGAGACATTTTTATGTAACACTCTGTCTTTGTAGACATGTCAAGAAGCCTTCCTTGGAGCCACTGTTTTATTGTATTGATTTCAGAGCGTATCTTTGGAACTGGAGTTTTAAACAAAGTACATTCACCGTCTTGACACTACGTGACGTGCTATTTGCATAACGCACAGGGGAAGAGCTGTGACAGTGAATGTGGATCAAGTCTGTCGAGGCATTCGTAGTCAGAGGGTTTACTCAATGTGCAATGCGAGTTCATACGACGCGACGCCGTCGAAGTGAAGTCCGAAATGGATGAGCTGCTGGCAAATCAATTAACGAACCATTCTAGATGTATCAAATATTGGTTGTTTCTTAGTTAGCAGTAATAGATTATTACTTTAAATCAGCGGTGACCAGAACTCGAACGGCAGTGATTACACGCGAGAGACAGCCTATGAAGTAAGGAGACGGGGAAGAGGTACTTGGCATGAAAAATATAACCAGTGGTGGTTCGTGCACTAACATTGAGTTCTTCATCAACCCTGCGAGTAAAAATCGCAAGCTTTGCTGTATCAGTAATATCACTACTGTCATCAAGAACCAATAAAAATGTAGGCCTATACAAATTTTCTTGCTTTTTTATTATTCCTTATGAACACAATTAGAAATCTCCTGAATTCTAGATATTTAGCCGAGAAATGCGCAATTTTTCAAAATTAATTAACAACTTTCATTGGACAAATTATTTCAGCCACCTTGATCATTAGGCTTTTAAAACACTCTCCTCCGTTGGAAGGCTTAAGTGAACGAGCTATTTCGTTTCGCCACTAGATAGCTGGCTTCCATTTATTCATGTCATCTTTCTCTTCAAGATGATGATTTATGGCTGATTTCAGTTCTTGGAGTTTAATAGCTGGTTTCATTACTACACTAGCACGTAATATTCTGTCAGTTTCTCTATATTATTATTATTATTATTATTATTATTATTATTATTATTATTATTACTATTATTATTATTATTATTATTATTATTATTATTTTAAATCAATAACTAGTAAGTAACTGATAATAGTCATCAAAAGATTTTAAAAAATAAAATGCAGATATAGCGTAGTCTAGTAATCATTTTATCCTTCAAAGGAAGATGTAGGCCTATATATTCAGGCACGTATATATAAGAATTATGATAACACTTACTGATAAATAATAATAATAATAATAATAATAATAATAATAATAATAATAATAATAATAATAATAATACCGGAATGCCTGTGTATTCAGCGTAATGCTCTTAATGTCGCTTCTATATACTACTACTAATTGAACCGTTGAGCAAAGCAACATATTACATTTTCTCCGACAGAACAGCGAATAAATTCCTTTTCCCATTCTGTGCGAAACCTTCTGTTCCTGCTAGAAACACAGGGTTTTTAGAGCGACATGGTACCGACACTACTTGCCGTCAGTACGTGAGCGAGATAGAGAGCAATGTACAGGAAACTTCCCTTGCCAATATGAATGTCACGATACCCAGTTTGGTCTCCGCTGCTTTAAATGAATGGCATCTGTTGCTATCACCACCACCACCACCACCACCACCACCACCACCACCACCACCACCACCACCACCACCACCACCACCACCACCACCACAAATTGAACGTTTTGGCTCAAAGAGCCATTATTCGCGTAAAAATATTGAATGACGGTAGATCAGCCCTGGGCATAAAGAAGAAGGGAAAAAGAAAAGAGATACCCCTGCCCATGTCCTTTCCGTTTCACCGCTTTAGAAACAAACACAGTGAGCCACTGTGCACAGTGGTGGACTTTAGGCGACCAGCGAGAGCCGAAAGCTGTGATTCATGCCTTATACAATCCGTCACTCAGCAATGTTTGCCTTCAGGTCTACTCATATCGGTCCGATACGTAACTGTCTCTGCCGGGGAAAGTGGAGTGGGGAGTTAAGGGGTAGTCTGCAGTACCTCAATTGAGGCATTAACGGCCAGGCCTGCGCTAGATGGTAACAAGTTGTGGATCTCTAATGTGGTCAACACGGGACAGTACACCACTTTCGCTATTTTTGTGCTCATGGCATGAAAGCCTATTATTATTAATGACTCTTTTATAGCCATCTTCTTAGATACTTGCGTCTGAGATGTAATCAAAATGTGGCGCAAGAAATAAATTAGAAAAAAAATTGAAACTGTATGGGTGTTGCCTTTCATGAATCATTTTATTTATTTTTTTCCAAAATATTGGAAACTTCAATGAAGTTACGATAATTTCTGTAAACGATGCCCATAAAATAATATTATTTAATAAGGGGTAAATGTTTCTTTACTCTACAGGGTGTTTACGGGCTAGTGTTACAAACTTTCAGGGATGATGGGGAACGGCACATGTATCAAATTGAGATAAGGAACCCCGGTCCGGAAATGACTGAGTCGATAGTTACAAGCAAAAATATTTGTGTGGAAATGAAATAATTTTATTCCTCTGTACACCTTATTTATGTGTATTTATCTGTACATCTTACACATACTGTATTCATCTGACGTTGTTTACGTTGTCTACTTACAGTATCCCGTTCAGTGCGCTGTCTGAGGGGTGGGGACAGGAAACTATACTAAAGCAATGCAGATGGCATAATGTGTAACGGACATGGTCGGTCCTGATAAGCACGTCTGTAGACAGCAGTGTATGTGTACAAGTTGCAATGTCCAGTCGATCAGTCCTAGTGAAATGGAGGAGTACACGAGAGCGGAATAAGCAGACATGATTTTCGAATACGGATGAGCCAATGGGAACAGTAGACAAGTTCACAGATTGTATCGGGACAAGTACCCACGTAAGAGACATCCGGCCCATACCATCTTTCCACGACTGTTCCAAAGGTTAAGGAAAGGAGGGCACGTGGTGCCAAATTACAATTCCATTTCCGGACGAGGGTTCCTTATCTCAAATTGATACATGTGCTTTTCCCCCATCATTCCTGGAATTTTGTAATACTAGCCCGGAAACACCCTGTATATCAAAAGCACACAATGATAGGTTAGGCCAACAGTTTTCGGATTTGACTGGAATTAACAGTGGTCTTCCACCCATAATCCATACCATCCATGCCAAATCCTCTTAATTAATATTTCCTTATAGGATATACATCTTCACATTGTGCACTAGTGAATTCAGTGAAATTCCTTTTTATTTTTCGGTCTTAGGATCAGTGCTGTTTTAACTCGGGGGTGAACTCGGCAGCCGCTGGGGGTTTCAGGTTATAATGGACCCTCAAAATGATGACAGTAAGATTATTATTATTATTATTATTATTATTATTATTATTAATTCCTGCTTAGGTTGCCGCTTATCACTTACCCTGTTCAGCATCTAATTGGAAGAGTAGTGAAGAACTGTTTTCAGAACATGGGAAGGGTGATAGTAGGAGGAAGAGGAATAAAATTCATAAAACTTGCTGATGATACAGCGTTGTTAGCAGAAGAGGAGATGATACTGAAGGATATGTTATTTTCCTTGCTACTATCGTCGAAAAAAGTTTATACATAGTTGGAATTAGACTGATTGGTCGGAAGTTGTTGACGCTATCTTTTGAACCGTTATAAATATAATACAGTAGTATTTGATCACCATGATACCGGAATGTCCTCTGTCTGAATGGCTCTGCTCTAGCAGTCTGTTAGTATCCCTGTAACTTGTATGTATTAGGGAGAAAATGTTGACTAACGACCACAATATAGTATTTACAATATAGTACATTGTTTTCCAATTGGTGGTCCGCGGGTGACATTATTTACATCTCATAATTTATAACCCACTCAATTTTGCAAAAAATCGCTGCAGAATTTTTCCTCTGGATAACCATTGCACTCCTATATGCAAAAGTGATGAAGAATGCTATTTCTGAGTGATACTAAATTTCCATGTGATTAATTGAATAACTTCTCTTAGTTGTCTATGGCAGCCTACTTAACAGATATTTTTGCCTACTTGAACAAACTCAATATGAGTCTTCAAGGTAGTGGTATGAATATTTTTGACATTGGAGACAGGATTGAGGCAGCGATTATAAACATACGGCTGTGGGTAAGCCGAGCTGAAGGTGGCGGTCTCAGCACCTTCCCAACATTGAATCATTTCTGAAGTCCACTGATGAATTGCTACAAGAAGTTCGCATGTCATCGTTGAGCATCTGAATGATTTAGCGACTAGCTTCAGAGGTTACTTCCCTTCATTAGATTCTGAAAACTCATGAATAAGGAATTCTTTCGAGTATGGTTAGTGCAATTAAAAACTTTGAGACGGAGTAAGATGAATTTGTTGATGTTACTTGTAATGGATCATTTAAAATATTTTTAAAAGAATGTACACTTGATCAGATTTTGGTGACGGTATTTTCTGAGTATAAGAAAATATGTGAAAAGGTATTGAAACACCTAGTTCCATTTTGTAGCACATATATTTGTGGACAAACATTTTCAATACTTTGTTTCCTGAAAAATAAACGTAGAAATCACCTCGATGTTGAACTTGATTTAAGGCTAAAAGTAGCAAATATTGAATCAGATGTGGAAAGAATTGTCCGAAACGAAAAAGAGGTATCATTTTTCCCATGACATCTAGATTCAGTTATACACTGTATGTTCGATTTCATTGTTGTTAATATTACTACCTACCACTAAACTACCACTTCTACGCAGATACCAAAATTTAAAGTGTGGTGTCCATAGCTTGCCCTAAAATGAAAAGGGCGTTCACAACTCTGAAGTAATTGGGAACCACTGCAATACAGTATATCAGATGAAAGGAGAATTTTCATTTCTGTGTACTTTCTGGCATTCGTAATGCCACAATGAAACCAATGTTATACAGTAAATATGTGAAGACTTAGCGTTTGTGTATAGTGCAAGAAATTTATAAACCTTTTCGGAAATTTATTTCCCTTATTTGGTATTTATAGCCATAAAAATAACTTTTTAGTGCTATGACTCCTTTTATTGAGACCATAAAACCATGACTATAAAAAATTAACATCTTCACTTAGAAGAAAGACATAAAAGGAAGGAGAAGATCAAAATTTGAAGTTATAATTCAAAGTTAATAGGCGTTATTATTTTAGTGTATATTTCTCTTTTGGACACACTGCCTAGTAATTAATAATATAAAATAAAAATTGACGTATGTTTCATAAAAATATATAGACTTTTTCATTCATATACCGGTAAGCTATATCAGGTTTGCAAAAAATGTCACAAAATTAAAGAAAGAAAAACTTTTATCCATGACTTGTATCTAAATTTATCTTAATTTCACCATGCTTAGTAATCTAAGGAGTGACTTTATTCACAGCACAGAATTACATTTTATTAAATCACTCCCTCCATGACAGCCAACACATTAGCAAGAACAAAATTCATGCATCCATACATTTATAACATCACAAACAACACATTGCAAAGAAAAGGCCTGCAATTTAAAATGAAAATTTACATACCAGCAATGAAATTTAGGTACCAATAATGGATAAAATATTGTATAGCACGAGAGAGTATACAGATTTCAAACACTCATCGAAATTATCACCCTCGGCTTCGCCTCGGGCGTTAAATTTTCCAATCGCACATAAAATCTAATTTTACTCTTTTGTATTACTATTTAATCTGTATTGTAATACTTAACAGAAATTGGGAGTTCTGACACAATTACCAATATCCGTCATTTAATGCTGGGACATTGTCTACTGGATAATTAGTTTTGTACGTTCCAGCAAATGTTTTGTGATTGTGTATATAAATAGGTAACTATAATTCCAGAGATTCGTAACAGGTTTCTCGTAATTTATATATTTTACATCGCTCTACATGAAAAATAAAAATAAAATCAGAATGCTTCGGTGGCCGGGCGATTGGATCATGTCGACCAATTCATCGTCCAGGAAAATGACTATCGCCATGAAGGCCTAAACACTCATAAAAACTCTTACCGAGGAATTTTTCAATTACTAATGTCCCAATAACCACAGCGAGACCCTTGTTCAAGGCTGCTGTTCGGCGTAGTTTCAGTCCCGTTTGGTTTTGTTTTTTGACACGTACGCAGAGCACTTCAATGTAATCAGCCAGTGTGGGCTTGGGAATGCGCCTAGCTTAAGGATTAGCGCAATATATCTTAAAAGGTTCCATTGCTGTGTCATAGTGTCCCTCATTCCATTTCAAATATAGATGTACTGGGCCAGAACGCCTGCCAGTGATCAGTTCAAACCCCAATGAGAGCAATTGGAATTTTTGGTGAACAAATCTTACATTTAAGTCAGGTTTTTATTATGCCTATTTTAAAAGAGTATTACGCAGATCCACTTTCCATTATACATCACAGGAAAATTGTGATGGCAACGTAATATATATATTCCGCGCGTTACTTGTAGAGGAAAACGTTTGTTCATTGATGGAAACATTCTGTATATCGTTCAAGATGCTGATTTACAGCTCAAATTGAAACACACTTAAAGCCTGTTTCTGAACATGGTCACCGTGAAAGACTACAGTCTCACAAATGACGATCCCTCTCTGTGTTGAAAATATAACTTCAAATTTGTCAATGCAATGCTTGTATAGAGAAAATTTCTGAGGTAGAGATTCGGGTCCTGCAAGTGAACGGGGCTGAAACGTGACGCACGTTTGCTTAACTCTCATTGTTTTCCAGAGTAATGACCCACAGTGTCATTTACTCTGTGTCCATTACAATAGATCGGTGTTCATCGGCGCATGCAACGTCTATTACGACATTCAGGTATAATTTCAAAAGGGAAAGACAATTTTCAATGTTAATTGGCAATAATGACTTTGACGTGCATGTAAATAAATATGATGCAAAAGCCTTTATAAAAACATGTAAGACGCGATAAAATGAAACCCTGTCATGATCTTTTATTTTTGGTGTTTAATTGAAATTTATGTTATAATCCCACGTGATGTATATAATTGTAAATGTAAAATTTGTTAGAAAAATTCTTCCTGTGTGTTTAGACAATGGTTTTAGTTCTTGATATTCTTCAGTTCCTCCCCAAAATCCCTTTGACTTATTACTGAATAATTTGTGCACACCGACGATAATGATAATTACTGTGGTCAATTGCTGCAATTTAACGATTTAACTGAGAATACATTTATCTTTGAAGATAATACTGAAGTAATTATGGTAATGTAGAGTAATTCCTAATCTAATCAGAAGTCCGGCTACCGTTGCAAAACCAACCAAGTTGGATGATACCAGACTTGAATATACTGTACTTACTTATACTCTGTCGGAAGGATGATAGAAGTTGAGTGGAGTGATAGTTACATTTACAATACGTTAAAGAAAAATAAGGACGAGATGAAATTGTATTTATTTTTATATATAAAAACTAAACACGCCATTGCATAGCATTGATCTTTCCTTATTACAACATGGAGCAAAATAATGTAGACTTGGAAACAGGATTTGAAATCGAACGAAAGGAACAGACATTACATTGACGTACGTAATAAAATAAAGAGAAGTTGCATCCCACTCAGTTGTTAATATTCTTTTTCATTAAATTCATTATATTGAATTACAGTATTTTTTTTTAATGTATCAAACGGAAACTTTTCCTCTTATCACTTGAACTTTATTATCTGAAAAACTTCTCGATTTCAAATGAAGTGACGTGCATATCGAAAAATAAGGATTACATTCTGCTTCGTTGGATATGGAATCAGTGTCAAAACTCAACAAAATGTCTTCCTATTGTCTTGTTCTCCTATATTCCCTTTGTTATCCAAATATTGTCTTCGTTCTGTTTGTATTGCTCTTGCTCTATATGTATTCCACTTATTCTGCTATCTCCCTTGTTCTTGTATTTTCTTTGTTCTATTTTCCTTGTTCCTGTATTTCCCTTGTTCTTATAGTGATTTCCCCTTGTTCTCTTTGTGATACCCCATCTCATTGTAATTTCCCCTTGTTCTCATTGTAATTTTTCCTTGTTTTCCCTGTAATTTCCCCTTGTTTTCCTTGCAATTTCCTCTTGTTCTTTTTGTGATTTTTCTCCTGTACTTGTGGTTTCTTCTTGTTCACCTTGTAGTTTCTCCTCGCCCTTTTAAATTCCCGTTGCCCTCGTAATTTCTTCTTGTTCTCCTTGTCTCCGTACATTTCCCTTGTTTTCCTTGTATTTTCTTCTCGTATTTTCTTTCTTCTCCTTGTATTTTCATTGTTCTACTTGTATCCCCTTGTTCTCCTTGTCTTTCCCTTGTTTTTGTATTCTTCTTGTTCTCTTGTATTTCCCTTGTTCTCCTTGTAATTTCTCCTTGTTGTCTTAGTGATTTCCCCTTCTCTTTGTGATTTCCTTCTTTTCTCCGTGTAATTTCCCCTTGATTTTCTTGTAATTTCTAATTGTCCTTGTATTTTCCCCCCTGTTCTCCTGTATTCACCTATTCGCGTTATTCTCCTTCTATTCCCTAATTTCTAATTTTATTCCCCTAGTTCTCCCTGTATTCCTCTGATTCTCCTTGCATAGCCATTGCTCAGCACGTACTCCCCTATATCTCCTTGTATTTACTTGTTCTTCTTATATTCCCCTTATTCCACTTACATTCTCCCTGTTCTCCTTTTATTTTCCTGGTTCTCCTTGTATATCTCTGGATACCCCTTCTTCTTCTTCATGTATTTCCTTGATATCCTCGTATTAACCTTATGCTATTTGTGTTCCTCCTGTTCTCCTTGTGTTACCTTTGTTCTCCTTATGTTCCCCTTGTTCTCCTTGCGTTCTTCTTGTGTTCCCCTTGTTCTCTTTATATATCCTTGTCCTGCTTGTATTCTCCTGGTTCTCTTCGTATTTCTGTTCTTATCTTTGCATTCCACTTGTTATTTTTGTAACGGTGAAAGGGGGTTGCATTTTTACATGACGATCATTTTCCAAATTACCCTCTCCTCCTACCTTGTGAGAAGAAAGACGTAGTTATATATCAAAATCTTCTGTTCAAAATACTGTTAAATTTTTTGAGTCTCTTTTGAAACGACTGAACCTGAGCGAACAAGAAACCTAGAAAGTAGAACCTGCATGAGTGAAATGTTAACTTTGCTTCTTTAGTATCTGTCAGTAACGGTTGCTAAGTGGATGCTCTGTTATTATACAATCACTCTCTCAGAATGTACTTTCCGTAACACGAGTTGGAAGAAGTGATGAATGCATTAGAACAGTTTTTTGTTACTCAATCACGAGCTGGATATCACGCGATTGAGTAAACAGAACTGCGTCGTGCGAGTAGAATACGCATTTCTCTGCCTGCCTGAAGGCATCCAAGTTGCTGCTGATTCTGGCTCGCCAGATGACGAAGCTTACGTTGAATCACCCCACTTTTCTGCCTCACCACTTCTGGTATGTGTAGTCCCAAACTTCTCTTCCTTTCTGGATGGTTCTTTTTTCTTGTGTGTTAAGACAGAGATAAATTAAGAGTTCATCTTATGTGCTTTGCATGGTCTCTTGCATTTGGGCCAATTGCAGGCATTTTTCTTAGTTATGTATAGCATTAAACATTATTAATTCATTGGTATGATTATTTATTGTCTTGCGATATTGTTATGAATGCAGGTTATGTTTTATTTCTTCTAGAACAAAATAGAAGAGGTCAGATGTGACATCTGACTCTTGGACAGCTATGTAAAAAATACAATAAAATAATTATCGTATGTCAGATTATTTATTTATTTATTTATTTATTTATTTATTTATTTATTTATTTATTTATTAGCATATGCTGATGATATTGTCCTCCTAGGGCAAACAGAAGATGATATCAAGAAACGTTTTAGACTCTTAGTAGAAGAAACAAGAATAACAGCGTTAAATATTAATTCAGATAAAACTAAATACATGAATATATCACGTATCTCAAATAATAGAAGGTCACTTATAATGGATGACTGGGAGTTTCAAAAAGTTACTGAATTTAAATACTTAGGAAGTATACTTAATGAAACAGACTTATTTGGGAAAGAAATTGAACATAGACTCGTTACGGCAAATAAGTGTTACTACTCATAATAGAATTTAAATTTACAGAATTACTTATGTTTCAAATTAATTAACTCGGAACACATACACCGTGTCCCAAAAGCCCGCGAACACTTTTCTTAATGTATTACTAAAAAACTACAAATGATAGGCCTACAGCTTTCATATGTATGTCATATTAAAAAGGAAGTCAAATGGCTTCGTTTGGATTTTAGTTCACCCATTCGCCGCATTTGGCTTTCTTTGTAAATATGGCGATTTCTGGTGCAGAGCGAGCTTTCTATGTGTTGGAATTCGACAAAAATAAGAATGCTACAGATGTGAAAAGGAAATTCAGGGCTAAGTACGGCAAAGAAGCTCCAAGCAGGAAGGCAATTTATGCCTGACACAAGAAATATGTGGATACTGGTTGCTTGTGTCCTGGAAAAAGTGGGTGAATTCTCCTGTAAATTTTGCTTCGTGTGACTCTCTTCGTTATTTCTTCATATGTAAAAGACCGTGTGTATGTGCCACCCGTGCCACAAAATCTTAAAAAAAAAAAAAAAAACGCAAGTGAAGTGGGTCGGCATTAGATAGGCTATACACACACTTAAGCATAGGATTCGCGAAGTTGCCGCCACAGTAACAGAGGATATACCGCGAAGTGTACGGGAAGAGTGATTACCGTGTGAACATCTGCCGAGTTACACGTGATTCTCATATCGAATCATTATGGAATCCAAATATTGACAACAAACCACTTGACTTCTTTTTTAATATGACATTCATATTACAGCTGTATCTTTTATACAGGGACATCATTTTATTTTTACTTCAATTTTTATTGTACCTGAGTTTTTGAATGTACTTCACTCCCACCCCTTCTACTAACGAAGTTCAACCGTCTTCCACACAGATCCAAGACCGCATATACAGTCATAGTAGCCACAGTATGTTCCAAAAATATGTTCGCGTTTTCCAGTGACGAAAGAGCTTTCAATATTGAATCATTTTCGCACAGGTACTGTCGTCCATTTGTCTACGTCGTATCCCGGTTTCCCCCACCAGCTTTTACTCGCCAGCTAGTGGCTGGGCTGTCTTAGCTCTTTTCTGAGAACATTAATTTCTGTTAGGAATTGGACGTCTACGTAATATTATACAACTGTTTAAAATAACTCAAATAAAAGGGCTTCGTTAAGTAATTAACTGTCACGTGATTTCCCTCATTTCTACGACCCTACGACATAATCACTTGGACGGACAGTACATAGTATGTCTGAGTAATTTTATCTTTTCGGATCGGGCAGAAGTGAAGATTGAATTTACAGTACGTAAGGTACTCTTTTATAGAGGAGGTACAGAATTACTAGTACGAAGGACGAAACTGGTAATTGGAATTAAGTACAATAGTCTATAGTGCGATAATATGCACATTAGAACTAAAGCCTGTATCGAAATAAACGGCCACCATTTAAAAAAAATGTGTTTAAATATCCATATTATGATTATTTTTCAATTTAACTTCATTCTCTATATTGTACGCTAATGTGCTGTAGACAGTATAATATACACTGCATAATGAATACTCCACATGGACAGCTCAGTTCGTGAGTAAAAACACTCATTGTTAATACTGTACTGCATTTTGATTAAAAAAACCTAATGAAAATGATCAAAGTCAAAAGCGCAATATTTTCTAGTTTACGTAAATGGATGAACTACTTTTCTTCCCTCCTATACCTAGTAAAGTGATTTGTTTGTATATTACACCAGTATCATCGAACTCGGACCAGTCGTGGAATGGGGTAGCAAACGCCCTTGATCCAGAGGTATAGGCAAGTTAATATTAAAAATGATAGTAAAAGTAAAATGATGTCCCTGTAGTTTATGCATAATAAATTAATAGGGTACGGATTTTTAGGTCGTTAAAATGTAATTTTAGGTGCCTAACATAGGCTTAAACGTGTAGGAAATAGTATCTAAAGAATTGAAAATAGACTCTAACAAAAAATAAAGTTTTGTTTCAAAACATGTTCCAAATCATCAGGAATTCACTTCTATAATTTAATAATTTTAAATGCTTATACACCGTTACTATCACTACTACTAAAATTACAAGAACAACAAATATCTAACTAGTTATACATAAACTAAACAATTAAGTGTGAAAAATAAGTTTTAGAAAATAAATTAAGTAGCCTACACAAACAAGTCAAATATAATCAATTTTTACCGAGCCTTGTCCGTTAATGTCCATAATTAGCTTATATAAATTACTAATTCTTTTTCTAAATTTTCAACTAAAAGCATGCCGTCTGTCACTCAGCACAAATTTGTATGCTGAAAATGAATGTTGCATATCCACTCAAGTAACAGGAGCGTATTTCAATTTTGACACTAGTTGGACAGGAATGTTACATTGTAAATCCGTGTTCTTCCCCGCTAGGATATCTGAAGCAGTACGCAGGTCCTTCAGTCCTACATTTTTCTCTGCAGAACTTGCTCCAGTTTATCCCGTACTTTATTTCCAACAGAACGAGGAACACATTCGGAATTAAAATGCAAATTTTCGAAATAAGAATGGGTGTTTTGAACTATTAGAGATTAAACATACGTAATAGGTCAAAATAGGCTTTATCGTTAAAATATGCATTTTTAGGTGATATTAAAATACCAATTTTAGGCATAGTTTTATATGAAACGTGTACTTGCAAGTTGTTGTGAAATTATTTTTTAAGGATTAAAATAAGTTTTTACCTAAAATCCGAAATCTATAAATTAAAAAAAAGCGTTACCGGACTTTCGGGACACTGTGTATTAAATTTACAAAAAAATATATTCATTAATTAAATCAAACACAATTTCCCCATGTTCTGAATTCAGTCATCTTATTATCTGTTCTCTGTTAGATTTTTGTTTCGGCATTCTGATATAGGTAACTTCACGTCACTTAAGCAGGTCTACTATTGAGGAGAGTCGGATGTTCACTCTATCTGCTCCTTACAGACAGTAGAGACACCCGGCAACGCGACGCATATTGTAAACAATGTTGGCCTATATAGAAATTATTTACTACCCTGATATCAATACTTTTCTTCAGCCCTAGTCATGTGATTGGCATGTTACACGCTCAACGCTTTTTTAATCAGTTATTTAACGACGTTGTATCCACTGTTATTTAGTGTCCATGGAATTGGTGATAGCGAAATTGTTAACGACGAGATGAGACCTGAGATTTTCTATGTGATTACCCGACATTCACCATACAGTTGGAGAGAACCTCGGAGATAGTCCAACCAGGTAATCAGCCCAAGCGGATATCGAACCCACGCCCGGGCACAGCTCAGGATTAGCTGGCAAATGCGCGGACAGACGTAGACAAAAGATGCACAGTCAGTTCCTGGGAATCGAACCATAAAAGCAATGTAGAGAGTACGTGCTATAATTCTAGAGAACCCTTGAGTTTTCGTAAGCAGGAATGACGGAATAGAAACGGTAGAAATGGCTGTCAAAGGATATAAATAATAGAAGCAATCCTCCTTATCATTGTAATGGATTTCCATTGACTTTCCCATTAGAAGATTGATAAATGCATATTTTACTATCCTTGATGTTATATTGTTTCTCTTCCCGACCGTATCCCATATTACGGATAAATATTAATAACATGGGCTAGAAATTCCCTGAATATCAAAAAGCAAACTTAATCATGAGCCTGAATACATACAGTACAGCACTTACTTCGTAATTATGAAGTGCTTCATGCATTTGAGGTTGGGAGAACTCAAAACATGGCGATCAGAAAAAGGGAAGTTGCCTGGAGCACCACTTGTGAAGCGAAGTGTTGGCTTACAGGAGAGAAGTGATAATGTCTAGGCAGTACAGGAAAGGTTCAGTTTAAACGCAATCTACCTAATGTACTTCCCGTTGATTAGGAATTCCGCCTCCTCCTGAAGATGCTGCAAAGGGAAGCTACTAAAACAATTAACTCTCTCATTCCATATAAAATGCTTATAGTAGGTTAATGGTACAGGGCGTTTAGAATATAACGCATACTTTTACAAGGATGTCCGTAACATTTGAATCTTGAACAGAAGTCTCCTGTTACTGATAGAAAATATACACATTATTTACTAATACATACATAAAACAAGTATACACACTGTAACTGCTTAAGGCGGGTCCACAATAAACCTGGAAAGAGAACGAGAACGGGAGCGGAGGACGTGAACATGAAGATTTTTAATTCACAATAAACCGAGAACGAAAACGGCTGTGCATATCGATATGTATGCCAATAACAATATGTACCCGGCCCCGGAACAATTTTTCCTTGAAATTATTCAAATCTGTTTTACAGGGAGCCTTACCTGAAAGACTAGATTTGCATAATATATACGTCACTGTGTACGTTAACAGAAAACCACAATTCCAAGTCACACAGAGTTTGTGTGCACTCGATGTGGGTCTCTAGCGCTTCGTCTGCCCACGCGAGTTGTGTGGATATAAAGGGAAAAGTTGAGACGGTGTCTGGTGAAGTTCCCGGGTAGCTCAGTTGGGAGAGCGCTGGTACATTCAACCAGAGGTCCCGGGATCGATACCCGGATCCGGAACAATTTTTCCTTGAAATTATTCAAATCTGCTTTACAGGGAGCCTTACCTGAAAGACTAGATTTGCAGAATATGTAAGTCGATATTACGCATTCTGATGTTATTTGTGTATAATTGACCAATGGCGTTCTCTCATGAGTACAAGCCAGCCAACATAAACACAGGTTAACCGACGTAAAAATTTGAGGCGAAATATTTAAGAATTCATTTCAGTTGCAGACTGGTCGCATACACACGTAGCACATATTGAAAGTGATTCTACTGAATTTCTGAGTTAGTTATAAGGAATGGATGAAGAGGAAATTGTCACGACCTCCTTGCTATAAGATATACGTCGACCAAATAGCTTTTTTATGGCAACAAGGGATCTAGTAGACCGTGATCGGAAACGAGAACGGCAAAGTTAAAACTTACCCAACCTCCACGTTCCTGTTCCCGAGGCCCGGAAAGCTTCTCGTTAATGTGAATGCTCACATTTAAATACATTTAACTATTTCCGTTCTCGTTTCTGTTCCCGGTTTATTGTGGACAGCGTTGTACGCATTGCTCGGCTGCACTCACAACATAAACGTAATAGTGTAAACGTAATAGTGTAAAGAGTTCCTTGTCGCTTCCTCGGCCGCCAGCGCCACTTCGACTTTATTATCAGCTTCCTATATTGAGGTTTCCCCGGATTACGCCGGTTATCGTTTTTCTTCCTATAGAATGTCTCTTGTACTTTTTCTCATCATATCTTGTTAGCCACCATAAATATGACAGTCGCCAACTCTGTTGAGTTCAATATGTCTGGCTACTCCTATTATTATAAATTGCAGGGCTAATCTTGTCTGTTTCCAGGAACCATATTTAATTTACTAGCAGAACGGCTTTAATTCTGATTTTGTTACTATCATCGTTCTGATAATTTCTAGTCAAGTTTTACTGTAGTAACCTCCTTCAACTATCTTTTCGCATACATATTCATAATTAGAGCCCGGATGTTAGGCAAAATGCCTTTTTTAAACTGAGTGTATGTATGAAAGACCTATTAGAGATAAACACGTTTCCACACATTTGGGGACGATAGGCCCAATTTTTATTTTACCTCCCGGTGCCTATTTCAAGGTTAAATGCCTTTTTTTTTAGCCTTTTTACGTCGTTATTGTACATTTTCTATATTTTTAATGCATTTAAAATAAACCGCACATAAATTATATTGAAAACAAAAAAGAACGGTTGTATAAATTAAAAATATATATACACCTCACACAAATATTTGCTGAGAATCTTATTCTCCAGCAGCACATAATATGTTTTCAAGAAGTCGTAAACTTTTCTCCCCTACCGATTCCATCTTTTATATGACTTAACAAAGATCTTTGAACAGTATAACCACAGTCTAATATATACAGTCACGAAGCTCAGTACGTAGTAAATATGCGTCCATAGATAGTTGCTAATCACAGGATCGCTAATATCGCCTCATTACAGACTATGCGAAATAGTACCGGCACAGTCTATTGTTCCTAGTACCCTCACAACTCAAGCTTCGTGATTGTATATACTAGACTGTGACATAAGCCTCAGTGCTGTGGTCACTTCGGGAAGAAATGGGATGAGGGAAGTATTAAAAGCAAGTCTCCAGTTGTCAACTTAAAAAGCATCTTGTTGTGGCATGTAACCAAGGAAAGTGAGTACCGTATGGGATAGTTTATTAAGTATTTGTCTATTTTTTTGTCTGTTTCCATGAATAATAAATGTCTATTTCTGCCTATTTTTACTATTTTAGTGCCCATATGCCTGCCTATTTTAACCAAAATAAATTCCTAAACATCCGGGCTCTATTCATAATGTATAACATAGGATTTGGTATGCGAATGAAGACTTTTACATTAATATTTGTGTGTTATGTATGTATTACTCGACCAAGGTCAGTGGAGTTCTGCACCCGGAGCCGTGGCGCTACTGCTCCTGCGATCGTAATACCGCATCGCGATAGTTCACATTACTCTCGCGGCTCCACTCGCCTTGGTCGAGTAATATGTATGTATGTATATAGGCTATGTATGTACAGTATATTTATATTTATTTATTGCATAAGTATGTTTATTACAATATTTATTAATATGCGATTGATTTATTAATATTGTGATAAACTACGTATATTGATCAATATTACTTTACAATAAATCTGATGTATTTTTAGATTTTTTTTTTCAAATAAAATAAATAATAAAAGAGTGCACAGCAGAATAAAAATTTTTTTATCATTAGGGCAGAGACGGCGCGCGCACTGCTTACGTGTAAACAATGCTCGCACGGGAACATTACCATTATTACCAATTTTAACTGTTTTTCAGATACTTTTTCTTTTGACTGTTCTATTATATAAATAGGGATTTAACGACTTTTCATCACACTAGCGACAAAAATAAAACTTTCTCTATTGATATCAAGGTATCTAGAGATTTTTGAACTACTGTTTAGCGACTTTTCGTACACTTCAGGTGACAACACCGAACTTTACGTCCATCCCTGCATTAGGGACTTGCAGACGATTGAGGATATTTTCATAAGTGATGTTATTTTGGACGTTCTTTATAAAACAAAACAGTCTATACAGTTCTCTCTCAAATAAAAACATTGCCAATTTTGCCACATTTTGCTCTTTCAGATTGGTTCTTTTCTGTTAAAACGTAGTCGTAAATTGAGAATCTCTCCGAATCCACATTGCTACATGTCATCCAAATTTCCTCTTGACAAATTTTATTTTATAGGAAATTCTGCCTATGACAAACTCACAACATTTAAATATTTATAATGTCTACAACACTTCCTTTTATTTGCTTCTCCAAACACGGTTTTAGTTGACAACAACCAGAAACTAATTCCTCTTGATCCGAATCTTTCATATAAAGGCTAGTTTACACGACGACACTAGGTTTTGCAACTGGTTTTTATTTGAATTCGCATGCGTGAAATGTAGTGGTGGCACTGAGTTACGACTTTAGAAAGTTTCGGCTGTTTCCAACATTTTGTGGAACGAAACTTGTAGCTTCGAGGCATTTCAAGCTTAAATACTTTCTGATATCTCTGGATTTATTTACAAAATGAAGTGAGGAAGTAAATAAATTGTCTTTTTTTAATGCATTGCAGAAGCGTTTGAGGGCTTCCAATAACACAAACTGTGAAAATACGCAAACAATTGAGCTGTTCCAAAGTCATTCTTAAATGATTGTGATAACTTTTGCGATGTTCTACAACTATATCTTCCAGTGAGATTGCAGAGTCCACACCTGTGGAGTAGCGGCTAGAACGTCTGGCCGCGAAACCAGGTGGCCCGGGTTCGATTCCCGGTTGGGGCAAGTTACCTGGTTGAGGTTTTTTCCGGGGTTTTCCTTCAACCCTGTACTGTCTTCGCGCTACGAGTTGGCGCGGGGAGTAGATAGGCGGGACGGGGGAACTTTACTCTACACTCTGACCTGAAAACTTCAGTCCACTTACTTGGTTACAAGGGAACCAAGTCAGACATAAAAGATTACGCATCTTCGGTGTTGTCGCTATGACTATCATTATCACATTTTTCAAAATTGTTGGAGTATCATCTGTCCATGATAATCGTCTGTTTATGTTCCAGCCGTGTATATTAACTCGAATTTCTCAACAAACCCATTAGCCCCACCGCCCTCACCCTGATGGACAACAATGAGTCTTCTGGACACATTTATGGTAATCAAAACTTCCGTAACATTTTCATCCTCCCAGCACTTGGGAAAAGTTAAATTGGTAGGCCTATCCATCCGTATCTCGTCCAGGTACAAAATCGGTTTTTCCACTTCCCTAAACTTTCTTATTTTCTGTAGATATCTATACATATTCTAATGTACAGTGTTTTCCTCTTCAATTATTTTTTTTTCTCGATACACTCTTCTTCCACCTGAAATCCTTTTCCTTCAGTAATCGTGTTAATGTTGTCTTTCATCTCAAATCAGTTCTCTCTTGTAGCAGAGGTAAAAGTTTGTTGCAGTTTGGTATTATTTTTTTTTTCACTTGATTATTTAACGACACTGTAATAACTACTAGCTTCTTCAGTGTCGATTGAATTGATGATGGGGAGATGGTATTTTGTGAAGTGAAACAAAGGATTCGCCAAAGATTACTTGACATTCGCCTTCCGCTTGGGAAAACCTTGGAAGAAATCCAACCAGGTAGTCAACTCAAGCGGGAATTGAACTTACGCCCGAAAGCAACTGCAGATCAGCAGGCAAACGTGCTACCTCCTGAGCTACGCCGGTGGCCCTTTTTCTTTTTCAAATAAAAATTCTCAATTGTATCTTATTTGTCAATCTCCGGCCAAAGTCATCTACATTTGCGTTTCGGCAGTCTGGACGTTTCGGTTTTTTTCTCTCCCTCAGGTGTCAACAACGTACTTTCTTCTGTGCAGTCTTTCATTTCATTCCTTATACGCTGTATTCTGCTTGTGGATAGATTAGAGCACTTTTCTGCCTTTGCTGTAGGTTTCGTAAGAGGAATGCAAAGACACTGTTTTCTTCATCACAGAATTATTTTACACTTGCAATAATATTTCTCTCTTCGCTATAGATTGTCAATCCTTGTTTCCTCTTTGTCGACATATTCACAATAAACGAAAAACTGCTATAAACCTAAACTAACAGTATACAATAACAAATTCTATTAACTATATTATTATCAACACTATTAACACTAAAATCAAAGAATAATTAAAGCAATACAAAGACTTGCGGTATATTGAAAACAATCGTCCTGTTGAAACTAATAAAACACTACAATAAAAACGCCACTATTATTTCACAAAGTAGCAAAGACTCTTGTAATGTAGTAGATGTATGTGAAACAGGAATATTGCAGTGATCAGCGCGGTACGCATGCGCGACTGTTTCCTCTCCGCCCCGTCTAAGTACTTCAGGCGACTTCTCCTGGCGTGACAACAGTATGAGCAAATGCTGGGTAACTTTCGATGTTGGACCCCGGACTCATTCCACCGGCATTATCACCTTCATCTCATTCAGACGCTAAATAACCTTAGATGTTGATAAAGCATCGTAAAATAACCCACTAAAATAAAAAAAGATTGTAGAACATTCTAAATGTTGTCTTCTCTTTATTCGTGCTCTAGTCCAGATTCCATTCTTCCTTCTTTTCTCACTTTTTAAGGTCAGTAGTAACATCTCTGCTACTACTGTAGCATTCAAATGAATAGCACTGAAGAAAAATACAAAAGTTGTCAGGCCTGGGGTATTTATGCGTTAGCTTGAGCGATCTTCAGATAGCTGTCTCCTTCTACTCCCGCAATTGTGTTCACCGTGGACATAAGAATCGTTCAGTGGCGTGCAATGTGTAAGCTACATTTACAGTTGTTGTAAACAGAAAATTAAATGTAGTATTTATGTACATATGTAGGCGAATCACTCATTGTGGATAGTACGTCACTGAACCTCTGCGTTGGTTATCGTTCCTATCCACCTGTCCGTAGCTGGTTTCTTTATGAGCACGAGCGCGGTCAGAGAGAGGCTTACTCCCAGCCCTGAACTACAGTAACCCAGGTAATAAATGTTTCCATGTAAATAACTAGCTGAGTAATTACTATCATGAAACCTAGTGTCCTCATGTAAACTAGCCTTAATTCACCGTGCGTAACTGTGTTGCGTCACAAGCCAAGGGTTAATGTGTGCTAGCATGATATTCTTTAGGTCAGAGACGGTCAGGTTTTTAACCCTTAGAAGCCAGAAGACTTATGCCAGTATTGCACGCAAATGCCTAACTGTTAACCAGTGGTTCGTATACCTGCATAATCGGGTAATTTCGTTCGTTAGCCGAGTGGTTTAAGGCGCACAAGATATGTCCGGCCAGCATATCGTGCCTAAGATCGCAGATTCGCGTCCTGGCCACTGCAGTCAATTGAGCCTGTGGTAAAGGATGGGGAGGGCCCATGTAAAGCAATCGGTGTTATTGTATGCATGGAAGCTGGCTGGGTTTCAGTTGAGTACAGTTGAAATGATTTTGCTCCTTTTTTAGAGAAAAAAAAACATTACAAAAATTCTTATTGTTTTAATCAAGTGCAATGTCCTTAAAGTTACATAAAATCAAAGAATATCAACGTATTTCATATATACCTAACATACAATTTGTAACACATTATATCACATCATGACCATAATACTAGCTGGCCATTATAATGGACGCACGGCTCCTAAAGGTTAAAATGGTTCTGCTTGGCTCAGACGACATCAATGAACAAGGTTCTGATGAGGCCTGTGTAAACGTGGCCTTGAGAGGAGCAGCACTTGTAACTCCACAGTCATACAGAGCAGCAGTTGTATCATCCATGAAATTTCCATCCTTTATTATTTTACATTCTTGAAACTTGTTTAAGTTTCTTCATATAAAATGTGTCCTGTGGGATAAGTTGAATCCTCCAATATCGTTATTAGATCTACTAAACATTTCGCATGTTCACGGACGAATACTCCTTGAGTATGAATTTCAGATTTCAATAGAACAACATCACATCAACATTATGTATTTATGCAGTAGGAGGATAATGAACTTAAATACAATAAGCCTATATGCAAAAGTCGCGTTATATTCTTAAAAATGGAAATAAGGCTATTATCTTTTTTAAAAGTATGGTAAAACAGCGCTATTCTTTAAATTAGCGTTAGTGGCTTTGTTTAATTCGTGTAAAAATACGCGTTATTGCAAATACGAGTATTGCATATCGATTAGAATACGAAATAAAAGCTTAGACGATAGCCCGCTTGTCTGCTGATCTAGAACGGCGCTAGGGAATAGTCCCGATATCGGATTGGACTGAATATATCTGGTTGGTTTTTTCCCTGAGGTTTTCCCCAACTTAAAGCAAATATCAGGTAATCAGATGGCGAATCCTCTGCCTCATTTCGCCAAATACCATCTCGCTATAACAGAGTAGTTGCAGGCGGCCCTCCGAACCTGCTGGCTCTCGACCGGTCTCCGTGGATTATATTCATGTAATGATGGATAGCTTCTGCAATGGAACCCGGGGCAGACCTTCTCGGAGGAGGACTTCCGCCTCGGACCCTTAAGGGAGCCTTGGGGGGGGGGTTGCCAAAAGGAGTGGTACATGGACTTTGTTGGCTGTAGGGACCGGTCGTTAAGGGGGTCATGTGGTTAGGTCGGTGGGCGTAGAGGATCGGTGGGCACGCAACTCATCCCACATCGGGGGATGTACAATAGACCTCAGATCGTAGTGCGTGGGATGTTCCCTCCCTCCCTCCCTCCCTCCTAACAAGTAAAAAAAAAAAAAAAAACAGTAGTTGACATAGGGTCGTTACGTAACCGACTACAAAAATATACTTGATTTTGAGACTAGAATATAACGATTTTAATTTTTCGGTTTTATATATATTCCAATGTTTCGAGGAAGAAAGTGCCTTCAAACAACTGGTATGAATTTTATTCAGTAAAATTATTTTAGGTTTCATATTATGAAAGTATTAAATGAGTGTTATGAATTTTGTATTGTGTTCGAAAGCGTTTTTAGAATGTGCCAAATGTGTGATATGATGGATATGAATGTTAAAATAAACATCGAAGTACCTACTTTTATTACGCAATAAAGAGTGTGAAATTATCCGTTTGAAGACGTGGCACACTAAAAGAGTGCTTGAAACATAACGGTATTCTGCAAACATTCATTCTCTACCAGGAGTCCTGTAAAATTTTTAAGGATATTTAAAAAACACACATAATGTACTAAAAGACACATGGGAGGAACGTAATTGATTAGTAATATCCATAAAATTTCCGGGTTTACTTATCGCTGTAAATTACCTTTAATAGCATAATACCATTTTTAATGTTACGTAAATTTTAAGATAATCTCTCCATAATTGCATATAATAGCAAACCATACAATTTTATTTCTGTATGTGGACAACAGAAGTTGGAGACTTTACACTTTAGCCATTAGTTCCATTACCTCTTGCATGAATAATAATTTCACACTACTGCAAAAGAGATTGTTTATGAACCTTTAATATATACCTTTCTCTTAATTGTTAGGATCGTGTAGGTTCGCAGGAAGTTTATACTATTAGCTTATTTATATGAGATATTTTCAAAGTGAATGAGTTTACATATCGAGAGAAATTTAATGAATATAGATAATTAAATGAAGTATGGGATTAGTACTAGGATAAAAACTGAATACGGCTGGTACGAGTGTCTGTTTATGTTAATTTTAATGTGAAATCATATTCAGTCAATTGAAAATGTGGTGCTTCAAATTATAGCTACACACACCTTATTAAAGGGATACGGTCCTGAAATATGAAAATCCTACAAATTCTAACCTATCTTTATAAAAATGTTATCACATATTTGCAACGATATTGGTATATTAATTACCAAATTTCAGCTTTGTACCTTTATTGTTACCTATGTTATTGATATTTTACTAGTTTTTTTAACATTAGCGGACTAAAAATGCTCTAACAGCGATTATTTTCATCCACCGCTGTGGAGTAATGATCAGCACGTCTGACTATGAAAAGAACGTCCCGGGTTCAAATCCTGGTTGGTACTGATTACCTGGTTGGGTTTTTTCCTTGGTTTTCCCTCAACCAATTGAAGCAGAATTGCTGGGTAATTTTCGGCGTTGGACCTCGGACTCATTTCGCCATCATTAATTCACATAACATAATAATAATAATAATAATAATAATAATAATAATAATAATAATAATAATAATAATCATCATCATCCATTCAATAGCCCGAGTTAAGTTCACGGTGCGGCATGCTGTAGCCTACTTGTACAAGAGCGCGGCCGTTCGACTACCCAATCATTAATAAGAATAAGAGCCTCAGGCTGCAGTGTAAGCCTTCGGGTCCCTCCTCCATACAAGACTGAAAAAAAAAAACAGTGATTTTGGTTTTGAACAATCAAGTCATTAGCCTACAGGAGTTACTTATATGTATATTGAACTTCCCAATTGTTGTCGTTTTATAGAGTGCATTTCAGACAAAAAAGAGAAATAAGTACAATTTACTCATTTTACGTGTCAATTTTTTCGTCTATGATCGTAATCAACACAAAAAAAGAGAAATCGTCTTGAATTCGAAAATGATATGACTTTGTGCTTATCGAATGGTTAAACCAGATTTGAGGCTACTTTCTGGGAACAAAAAAAAAAAAAAAAGGCACATTATTTTATCACATTTTATTATTTTGTACATTATAGCCTAACTATTGAAAGATTTTATTATATAATTATTATGTTCAGCATTGTTTATGTTTTTAAATGCAGAGAAGTGTATGTTAATAAGGAGTCTTTGTCTTATTTTGTAAATCATTTCGTGATAAATAAAGATAGAACAGTAATAGCAATGCTGAATGATATTATGTGGTATAGAAATACCCCCCCCCTTATCACTCTTCCTTTTGGATAAACTATTTAGCCTGTTTCTTCCAAAACATCATTTCATCTTCTTGGTCTCTCAGGAGTCCTTCCATTCGGTTTGTTTCCACGTACAGGCTATTCTCTATAATTTTTCAGAATTAATTCGTGGAACATAGCTGTTCCATTCTATTCTTCTTCTCCGTATACAACTTCCATATTTTGTCCCTCACATCGTTCTCTTATTTCCTCACTTATTGCGTGATGTAATAAGGCCTTCCCCACTATTTTTCTGAACGTTCTTATTGGAAAAGTTCTAACTGTTGAACTGTTTTCGTCGCGCTTGGTCTCGTTTTTACTGCATAGGGCAAAATAGATCTGAGACTTATACCCTCAATTTGGCTTCTTTACGTAAAAACTCCATATTGTGTTTTTTAGGTATTAAAATATAGTATTTTCTCTAACAGTATGACATTTAATATATTCAGTTCTCTTTCCTTGTAATTCCTGCTTCAAGATTATTTAAAGTTCATTACTTTCTCAATTATTTTATTATTAACTCCAGTTTACATTGTAGTGGTCCTTCACTAACTGTATATGATATACTGTATAAACAGATAAATAAAGTGAAAATATATAGATTTAATTCAGTAGTGAGAATTGTGACATTGTATGGGGCAGAAACATGGACATTATGTCGAAGTAAAGAGAAACGACTAGAAGCATTTGAAATGTGGATATGGAGAAGAATGGAGTGTGTGAAATGGAGAGACAGAATAAGAATGAAACTGTGTTGGAAAGAGTGGGTGAAGAAAGAATAATTTCGAAACTGATCACGAAGAGAAAAATAAATTGGCTGGATCACTGGCTAACAAACATTCTTACGGGAAGCAGACATTTTTTTTTTCCTACACCATGTTACTCTCTTACGGAGTAGCTCACCTCGTGAGACAAATAGAGCTCTCCCTCTATAGGAGGAGGCCTTTGCCCTTAATGGGACACATTTAGGCTAATCATTTCATTTCACCATGTTAATAATGTTAAAACAAGTGCTTAGGCCTATACAAATTTTGGCCACTCGAGCGCAATTTTGGCCACGAGGACTCTCCAGAAAGTAAGTTTCCCTGGGGGCGTTTACATAAAGAAAACACAATTTCATGGAAAGATTTATTAGAACAGATACTTGTGTATCCTTATGTCGTAGACGTCTGTCGTCTGGGATCGGAACCAGTGTGTGATAGCCGCCTGCACCTCTCTGTTGTTACCACGGCATGGCAAATAACTAAGTTCATGTGGGGAATATGTTGAAAAATATCTCAACAATTGCTGTATCTGTTCCAAAAAATCTTTCTGTGAACTTGTATTTGCTTTCTATAAACGACCCAAAGAAAACTTACTTTCTGGACGGCCTCCGTAATTGCGCTCGAGTAGCCAAAATTTGTACAAGCACTTGTTTTCGCAATTTTAACATAGTGAAAGGAAAAAAAAAACTTTATCTACCTTCATGAGACTGTTTGCTTGTAAGAAGAAGCTGCCTACTGCAGGATGCACTGAAAGGAATGGTGAACGGAAGAAAAGTTCGGAGCAGAAGAGGATATCAAATAAAATACAACATTAAGATGTATGGATCGTATGCGGAGATTAAGAGGAAGGCGGAAAATAGGAAAAATTGAAGAATGCTGAGTTTGCAGTGAAAGACCTTCCCTTGATCAGAAAATTATGATTGAATTAATTGCTTTGACATTTGGAATTATGACACTGCCTTTTATGTTTAATGCAGAACGTGAAAACATCTTATGTTGGTGTTAAGTAAATGAATGCATTTATGTATACCCTTTAAATTGTTCTTAAGTAAATAACTAACAAACAACAATAACATTCAGACATGGTAAAGGACTGAATTGTTACTAAACGCGTAAAACGTGTAATGAGAATGTATCTTTATGGCAGTTGTATTTTTATTTTATGATGTCATATTTCCAACAAAATACAACGTGTTCATGGCTACCAAATCACCCTTTTAGTTCTGGTTGCTTTTAAACAGTAGTAGTGGCACCCCTGTGTACCGGCAGCAGCACTGCTCTTCCCCCTTGTCTCGTTTTAAAATAAAGCTAGAGTATAAACTGAATCGTTCCGAACGCAGTTTAACCTGCACTTACGTTTCCTGGCACGAGCTAAGATAACCTAACATACCCTGCCAAGATCTCTCACAGCCCCTCTTTTACTGATAGTGAAATCGTTTACCATTCACTTCACTTTTGTTTTAAATTGACATTAAATATTCTTCCCGATATTTGCGCACTTCAGGAGTGATTTTTAATAAGTAGTACAATGAATACTGATTAAAATAAAATTAATGAATAAAACAGTGGAGACTATGTGAACTGATAATTTACTGATTTTTAAAAGGAAGTAGTCTAATTGGCACACCGTTAGCCTAATGATAGTACGTCGACTTTCTGCGCTGGTAACACTGGTTAGAATCCAGGCGGTTGAAGTGGAATTTATGGTGGACAAAATGTTTATTGGTGATACATTTTTGCGGGGCATTCCCGTTTTCTTTGCCGTCACTTCACCATTGCTCCATTAATCATCATCATCATCATCATCATGATGCGGTGCTGTGTGGATCACCTTCCTTTGTGCATTGATGGCAACCCTAGGCTTGGGCATAGAGAAATACACTGTGTCCCGCTTAGAGGGATCGAGAAAAAGTGATAATTTCAAATGTAAATAATGTTTATTAACGTAACTTTTTACACAACTTGATGTAAAAAGTCTCCGAGTTTCGGAGAATGCTGAATGCAACTCGATGTGTGCGCCTTGAGTTGCTCTGCAGACATCTAAACGACGGTATTCAACCTCCCGCCAAGTGTTCTGTAGCATTTGTGGAGTCACTAGCGCAGCTACATTTGTGATGCGTTGTCCCAGTTCCTCCAGTGTTAGCTCTGCCTCTTACGTACACAGCATCCTTCACAAAGTTTCAGAAAAAAGTCCAAGGGGGTCAGATCGGGTGACCTGGTTGGCCAGGCAGTGGGTCCTCGTCTTCCGATCAACCTACCCATGTACATTGTACGACGAACACGGCGTTGTACTCGCGTAACAGATTTTTATTCTGCTAGCCATAGCACACATAAATTGACTTTATGCTGAAATGAATATAATATAATGTAAGGCCTACATGAGCTATAAAAAATCAGCTATCTACATTTAACAGTTTTTGAGAAAAAGTTCCTTGTGTAAGATATAATTCAACATTGTTAAAATAGGA
Organism: Periplaneta americana; assembly: GCF_040183065.1. Taxonomy (NCBI): domain Eukaryota; kingdom Metazoa; phylum Arthropoda; class Insecta; order Blattodea; family Blattidae; genus Periplaneta; species Periplaneta americana. The sequence continues at coordinate 75,949,076 of NC_091117.1, read as the reverse complement.
AGTTCCGTAGCCTCTTAAGGTATTTATCTAAATGAATATTATATTATATTGTATGGTGTTATATATTATATTATATTATGTTATATTAGGCCTATATTATATTATATTAATTTGGATATGTCTTACGTAAGGAACTTTTTCTAAAAACAAACTGTTAAATTTAGACAGCTGATATTTTATAGCTCATGTTGTATGCCTACACAAAAATTGACTTTATGCTGAAACAACAGTTCTTCTGTAATTTATTTCCTTACTGAGGAATATTTTTCCAAATGAATATAATGGTTGAATATTAAACTGAAGCCATTGGCAATACATTCTCTCTGCTATCCGATCTGTTAACATCAACCGCCTGTGTCTTTAATATTCAAACATAACAAGATCGCCAACATCTAATCACTGGCGAGCTAAACAAAATTGGCTATTATGGCTGTTTTATATCTAAATAAAAATTCTAGATCGGCTATAAAAATACGATTTTATACTTCAATAATATAATAATAATTAATAATGTTATGAAATTGGCAAAAAATAGTGGATATTCATAATATCTCTTTGAAATTCCCAGATTGACAGCACTTATAATCAGTTTTTTTCCCCATCATTCCCTTCGGAAGACAGCTAGCATCACTCCAGTCCCAATGCAGCAAACTGACGAACTTCCGTGATGATATTACCTTGCATCACAAGAGTTAAACTCTCCTGGGCGTCTGTAAATGACACAAGGTAGCGGGTTCGATTCCCGATGGACTGATGGATTTATTCCATTGTTCTAATCTTTTCAGCTATACTGTGGCCTGGGTTCATTCAGCCTCTAGCAGAAATGCCTATAATTATTTCCTTGCGGCCAAGGCGGCAACCACGTAGGAATGACATGAGAGCTTTAAGATCCCGCCACCCTAAGGACCTTTCCGGTCTTCTAATATGATAGCGTTGCTTTGTCTTGCTAGTATTCTAGTATTGCACGGACAGAAGACAGGTAATGTCAGCACAGCAGACTGCGACCGCAACTTGTACTGTTGTCTACGTGGACTCATACCGCTAGGAATTTGAAACATTTGCACGACAGAGACGTCAGATTCTTTGTACGAGTACAGATTGTCGCGATATTCTGAAGCATTTGTAGGACAATGTAATTCATAAACCAATGTTCAGCCGTTACGCAAGAATGGAGATTTACTTCTCAGTTGAAGAGTGTAATCCCAAAACTCGCTCATTTCATTTGGCCATTTTTATGATTTATACATATACAGGGTGTAAGGGGTATAAGTGCCATTATTTTAACTAATGATTATTCATGTCATAAGAAAGAAAAAATGTCCTTACAATTTATTTCTAATTGCAATATTTAACTAATTATTAAAGTTTACAATATTAGACTTTTGTAACGTTGCTGGATGGGGAGGAGGAGGAGGTGGTTTAGAAGTATACAGTACTGCTCAAGCGGGAGGAGGTGGTTTAGAAATACACAGTACAGCTCAAGCGGCTACAGACATACCGGTACAAAACAGATGCTCTGTTCTAATGCAGGAGCGGACCATGACAATATTGTTGTTTACATAAAACGAGCAGCAAATACAAACTTTTCAATCCCATTAATAGAATATTACGGTAAATTTACATTTTATGTAAAACTATTTCTTCATTTTTTTAATTGTACGTCTAAAAAATAAACAATAATGGTTTTGTGCACAAAATCACACGAACTTTTTTCTAATGCAACATTTTAATCTCTCCCGCTTCCATAAATCAGTATCATTTTTAAACAAATTTCTGGTGATTTTCGAAACGGTGTAAGAGATTAGTTTCTAATAATCTTTGAAAAACTGCTACAAAAGTTCGCTGATTAGGTAACCTTTTTTGAGGAAAACGTTAACGATACATCCTTCTTGCCTCACTTAAATTACGACGACTTTCTTCATAAATTAATAACATATGATATTCCTGATCGTCCACATCTGTGGAGTAACGGTCAGCGCGTCTGGCCGCGAAACCAGGTGGCCCGGGTTCAAATCCCGGTCGGGGCAAGTTACCCGGTTGAGGTTTTTTCGGGGTTTTCCCTCAACCCAATACGAGCAAATGCTGGGTAACTTTCGGTGCTGGACCCCTGACTCATTTCACCGGCATTATCACCTTCATTTCATTCAGACGCAAAATAACCTAGATGTTGATACAGCGTCGTAAAACAACCCAATAAAATAAAAAAAATATTCCTAAACTGTGAATGATATTGTAAGTTGTTTATCGAATACCCTGTACTGAATTGCCATCCGCTCGGCAGTAGAGATATGGACAGGGAGCTTGAACTCAGGTGACATGTACGTGCGTCTGTGCAGTGTACTGCACCCAGCATTCTCCAGTCTTTCCTATTTTCTGCCTTCCTCTTAGTCTTCGCATATGATCCACATATCTTAATGTCGTTTATTATTATGTGGTATTTTCTTCTGCTCCGAACTCTTCTTCCGTTCACCATTCCTTCCAGTGCATCCTTCAGTAGACAGTTCCTTCTCAGCCAGTGATCCAACCAATTCCTTTTTTTTTTTTTAATCAGTTTCAGGGTATGAGAAACACGTTCTGAAAATTTGCGTGGTTATTTCACTTCCACTTCGTCTGTACTGTGATTATAAAAAATGAAGTCCTAGGATGCGGGACTTTTCGGACACTTTGTACGTAACCCAGTTTCGTTCACTTCAGACAGATTATAAGTGTGCCACGATATGCTATGGGACTTGGGTAATTTGTTTTTCCCCCGCGGGTATATAATATTTTAGTTCCCTTTGTTGTGCCAATGGTTCTGATAAGAATATCCTTGAATTACGGCGGGTTGAAAGCATCCCGGTTTTCTTTTATCAAGCAAGGAGATATGACTGGCATTGACAGGCAAGTTGTCTGATAGCTGAGCTCGTGCAAGTCATTTGTATGCAGGTAGTCATCGCGGCACCGACCGGGAGGCTCTGATACCCGGACTCGCGTTTGTGGGTTGGAGAATCGTGCCTACGTGAGCTCTCAGGTGTTGTCTTGTTTGTTTAGCCAGTTAATTGTATTCGCTGAATACCGCTATAGTCAACAAAACACTTAAATATCAGTACAATGCTGTAGCAGTGCTAGAATATTGTAATATAATACAATGATAACATTACTAAGCAAAGACGCTTATTATTGTATATTAATTTGCAGATCGTTGTGGCTCGAGCAATAGGTTTCTTTGTAAACATTTAGCTCACCCGCGCTCAGGTTCTGTTAGGCACGTGCAAATTTATCTGAATGAATGTATAAATAAATGGAAGGAGAAACATTTAAAAGGTACGCGAAAATCCGTTCTTGCAAAGGAATTTTGGACTGAGAGGAAGTGTGTATGTGAACTCGAAGCCTATTGGCCACTTCCCTCACTCTGCTTTTCTTCGTTCAGTATGGTTGAACATTGGAGAATTTTAAACCTTTTTGACCTGAATTTCTTTTATGATTTTTCACAATTATGAGTGCACAAGATCATAGAAACATCGTGGAGAGAAAAAAAACAAAACAAAAAACAACGCGATCCTCTTCCTAATAACAGCTTGCCAAGGAACTGGCGGGTGCTGCACTCTATCGGTAAAGAACGAAACTACTTCTGAGGATACCAAATGAAATCTTCAGACAAATCATATGAGTCGCAGATTACAGAAAGTTTAGTTATTCTAAATGGACCCATTCCAGCGGTAAGGGTTGAAGAGGAAAGCCGATAATGGTACTGTCCGTTACTCAGGAGAAGACGAGCGGAAAGAATGTGACCTTCTTGACTATCGTTGTTGATTATTATAAACATCGCTCAGATAAGCATCCCAGTAGCCAGGTTATTACTCGTACAGGAAACATGAGTAACAGTGCATATGAAAATTAAAGCTAAGTTGAACAGAAGGAGACCTAATGTTTCCGCTTACTGCAGTACAAATATTGGACGTGTTGTCGTACGTTATCTGTTCACATCCCTTCCTTCTCAGTCCGCTCTCGTCTTCTGAGTCACCGACAGTACATATTGTTTGTTACTTGCGAGATGAAGAGCGGGAGGTGAGGCGGCAGAGGGAATAATGTTAGTGATATGAAGGCGTACATTACACAGGTGGAAAATTACTAGACTGAAACGTTTCTCTTTGAAACATAATATAACTCATTATATATATTTTTAAGTAGGTTATTTTACGACGCTGTATCAACATCTTAGGTTACTCAGCGTCTGAACGAGATGACGGTGGTAGTGCTGGTGAAATGAGTCCGAGATGCAGCATCGAAAGTTACGCAGCATTTTCTTGAGGAAAAGCCCCGGAAAAAACCTCAACCAGGTAACTTGTCCGGATCTGGATTCGAACCCGGACCACCTGGTTTCGCAGCCAGACGCGGTAACCGTTACTCCACAGCTGTGGATCTCGTCATATCAACTATCAATATGATTAACAGAGTATTGTTGTAAATATGATTATTTAGGCCTACAGCTTCTGGTATACTCGTATTTTCCCAACGGTTGGATGTATCTTGTATGGCTGTGTTGGTACTATTGGTGTTTTAGTTATATACCGCAGAAGATATTCTCCCATGACCTGTAGAAAGGCCAGATATGAATCCAATTGAAAGCCTGTGGTTTATACTGTAGAAGAAATTGAACAAAAAGAAGCTTACAACAAAACATTGACTCGCCGAAGCACTGCATATTATCGGACAAAATCAACTTGTTAATGAAGAACAAAATATTAGTAACCTCCAGACTCAATTTTCTGTTCATTATTTCTGTGAAAAAAGTATTTTTGTTCATTATTTCTGCCGATAAATATTAGACTACTTTCTTGCACATGTAATCACTTTAGTTTAATAATTTGGCCACTTCTATACGTGACGCAGTAGCTATACTACTCATTGAAATCTTCTTGTTGTTGTTGTTTAGTCAACTGTCCGAAGACAGGTCTGAACCTCACAAGTTATACCAAGAAGTCACCACTTATGAGGCAACTAAGCCAGGAGATAATGGGATAAGACGGTCAGTTTCTTTCCCCGCCATTGCATACATCGCCAACTAGCTACATATTACACTAGTCTGACTTCAGATGCATACAAACAATTTTTCTTCCTCTGACACATATCGTCAAGTGAGATGTACAGTCTTGGAAAAAAGACATACAATGAAACAAAAATAATTTCATTACCTCAACTAGTTCTTCTCTTGTGATCCAGATCGCTCGTCTGATCATGCGCACTGCCTTCTTTCTGTGACAAAGTATCTGTGCGACAAAACTTTTTTCTAAAACTGTACGTATCAGCCAGAACCTCAGTCAGAGATAACATTAAAAAGCATGCAGACTTTATCAGTTTCTAGTCATTATTTATCATCGTATGGTTTGTGTTAATATAATGCATGGTTTTCCCCACTTCATTCTTCCAAAGCTTTCCTTGGCATTCTATCGTTCTGCGTTCTCTTGACTGATAATATTAACTGATTATAATAATTTGAGTATTGTACTTCCATCTTATTTGTAAACGCTTCATTCATAATTTCTTTAGTTACCCTATGTTATGATTAATTTTATACATAAATCCATATTTGTTTCTGTCAGTTGTAAATGGTTTACTTTTTGTTTGGTATTTATATATGTTTTCTTTTTCTAGGTGAGCTAAAGTAATGATCGAAATCCTTCGGACTTCATTGGATGTGACGTAAGTAAATCATGTATAGTTTCATAGGTACGCATTATTTGTCGTGTATAAAAGTACATATTTGCATTTAAAATTCAAAGCTGTTGAATTTTGAAGGGACGTATGTGTATGAAAATAATTTTATACTGAAATAGTGGGTTGTAAAATTTAGTTTTGTTTGTTGTTATTTTAAATATGTTTCAGTGCGTTTTGTATACAGTAATTTATATGTCGTATTAAATATGTTAGATATTTGGGGGGGGGGGATTGAGGGAGTTGCGTCTCCACTTGGGCTGATTATCTGGTTGGGTTTTTCTTTCGAGTTTTTTCCCCAACTGCTAAACGAATATCAGGAAGTCACATGGCGAATGCTGACCTTATTTCGTCAAATACCATCTCGCTATCACCATTTTCATCCACGCTAAATCTAGTGGGCCTAGTTGATACAGCATCTCTAAATAACCGATTGAAAACGAAAAAAAAAAAAGAGAGAGAGAGAGAGAACAGAAGGGAATTGAAATTCCGCAATAATAAATGGATCATTTCTAGCTCTCTTTAAAGTTAGAGAAACTTCGCAATAGCTGATATCTCCCCAAAATTAACAAATGTTCGCTGTGAGAACTGTCCGTTATTGGTAAAATTATCTGGTCTTCGATTAAATTTAGAGACAGCAAAATGTTTAACACGAATAGGATAAAAGTAAAAAGAAAATAATTGTCTATTTTATACGTTAAAAAATAGGTTATTGTCGTTTGATTTTTTTTTTTTTGTCACTGTTTGGATTAATCTTTCAAGGTACCACATCTGCATGATAATTTATTATTGGTCTTACTTATGACACAATATAGGCCTACTAATACAGTGTAGCTGGTGAGAAGAGTAGGTAGTATGATGAATTGCAAAATAAAGGATATGTAGAATAGTATGAGTAGGTACTATGAGGGAACACTTGCATCTTGTTTGTACTGCAGTTGACATTTTAATAATTAAAAACTTGACCTCGGAGACTGTTAAAAATGGATTCTAGTGATAGAGATTGATAGCTACTACAATGATCTTTCCTACAATTTAAATTACTTGTTCATTTATTTATTTAATTTATTTTTACTGGTACTGGCAGAGTTAAGGCCATAAGGCCTGCTCTTCCATTCAACCAATATAAAAGTACTGTACATGTCACATATAAATAAATGAAATGCAGAAAATAATAATAATAATAATAATAATAATAATAATAATAATAATAATAGGACATTATAGTTGTGTTTAGTTACATGTAATTCTAAGAGTTAAATTTAGTATAAAATAAGACAATTTGGATAGAAGGAAAATTGATATATTAAAAATAAATATTCTATAGAAGTAATATTTGAAGAAAGATCATGTTCTAGGGACGAAAAGCAGTCTTTCTGACAATCGGCTTTTGAATGTAGTAAATATCTGACAGCCCTTTGCACTATGCACACTAAAATACGCTATTTTCACTATTACACTATCATAAAGCATGAAGGCTTACGATGATCAAACATTACTTATACTATTGGTCACAATTTACAAAATAAGTAGACTATAGTATTATGAAATAAAATACCTTGCATTACAATACACAACACTGTACATAAGCTTAATATTGTAAATAATGTTTGATCAATATAGGCCTACATTCTTCATTGCAGTCTCAGTAGTAAAAATAACGTATTCTAGTGTACATAGTGTAAATAATTTAAATTAAATTGTAAATATTGGCGTAATTTTTAAGGTGGTCCATGTTTGTTCTGTCCCACTTTACGAAACAAGAGTGTGCTGTGAGTCGTCAGTCAAGTACTTCACTTTCTAGGTGCACCAGCGTCGTCTATTTAAAAACTCCAATAATAAACTTGTAGCCTTCTAAGACGAAGTATGAGGAAATCATGCCAGAAAGGCGTACAAACAAAACTATTACAAGAGAGTAACTCATAGAGATACAAACGAGCAGAAGAGGAGAGTGAACTGATACATATTTAAAAGCATTATTCCAGTATCTTACAACAGTTGTTAATGTAAGAAATATTAAGATTAAAGTACAATGAACAGACTTTCAAACAATCGTTTGAAAATTCTCTTAATCTTCCGAAAATAGGCATGCTGTGTCGAATCAATCTATTATAATGCAGTAAACAATACAAAACCGCACCCATTAAGCTTCGAATGAACAGAGATCCCTTCATGCGACGTCTTTCATTTTGCATACGAACCTGAAGGTACATTTTAGTAAACAACTAACGCCATCTTATACAAGTATTCCTTAAACGTGTAGCCATCTATAGGCAATGTTTTGGTGTCCAGACTTCATTCACTAGTTATTATACAGTAACTAATAATTCTAGTGGGACATTCTCAGAAAGTGCCAACGAAAAATGGAGAGGAAGATGCTGAACATCACACTCAGACATAGACTACGTAACGAAGACATAAGGAGCCAAACACATCTCAAAGACGCAGCAGAAACGGCCGACAAGCTGAAGAAGAAATGGGCAGGATACGTGATGCGACTCAACGAGAACCGGTGGACATATTCCTTACGACATGGGACCCAAGGATTGGCAAACGCAACGCTGGAAGACAGAAGCCAAGGTGGGCAGACGAACTTAGATCAAGATTCGGCCATCTATGGTCAAGAACAGCGAAAGACCGACAACAATGGAAACTAATCACAAAGTGACTTGCAACCCAAACAGTGACTAGTGACCTAGTTAACAGTGGACCCTTCAGTGTTAACCCAGACAGCATCCTAAACTATTAGATTACAATAGTGACCATCATTCCCGGAGTGGATAACCGGGAACTGCTTGACAAGCCACCCTGCATAGTCAGGAGTCCCTTGCCCTTCACGGGATTTCGTGGCTAATTCTTAATTCTTAACTAATAATTCTACACAATTACAATGGACATGAGAAAATCAAAGAAAGTGCCTTGTTATGTAGACAAGGATAGAAAATCATTCCATTTTTAAATGGCTCTAATGTAAACTTGCAGTTTTGTTTGTACGCCTTTCTGCCATAATGCCCTCGATATGCTAATTTATCATATTTAGGTACATATTAGTAAACAACTAACGCCATCCTACACCAGTATTCCTTAAACCTGTAGCCGCCTATAGGCAATGTTTTGGTGTCCAGACTTCATTCCCTAGTTATTATACAGTAACTAATAATTCTACACAATTATCAGTCAATCTTCTTAATGTATCCAGCTGTTTGCTGACAACATAAAGTCCACTATAGTCCACTGTAGTCTATTCAGTTGTTGTTTTTCACGAGAAATGAGGGGTATTTTGATCGGTGTTCATTATAGATGCCTGTTGCTAGTAGCCAGAGTTGGGGTGTAATCAATATATACTGCAGGGCTGTGGCTTCTGCAACCGGTATTCATGAGTTTAATTTACTTCTATTGTGATTTATGGATGGACAGTATAGAAGAATGTGTTCTAGATCTTCATATGATTATTACATCACAGACAAGTAGATTATCAGAAATTTGAAATCGGTGTAGGTACAATTGAGTGACAATGTGACCTGTTCTGGCTCTTGTTAAAAATGTTTGAACATGTCTGGGCAAGTTTTTGTACATTTTCAGGTCATTTGGTTTCTTTTGTACAGACTGTAAAATTTTTCCTTTGTCAGAAGACAGGCAATTGTTGATCCATAGGTTTGTAAAATGAGACATTACTGAAGCAAAAGCACTGAATAGAGATATCACTTGAAGAGGTCTTGGTTGCAAATATGTTGCCGGTTTTGCAGTATTATCGACTTTCTGTTTCCAGGTATACCACAATGACTAGGTATCCATTGAAATGTTTTATAATGGACATGAGAAAATCAAAGACAGTGCTTTCTTACGTAGACAAGGATAGAAAATCATTCCATTTTTAAATTGCTCTAATGTAAAGTTGCAGTTTTGTTTGTACGCCTTTCTGCTATGATGCCCTCGATATGTTAATTTATCATTTCAGTATATCAGTTGACTGGTAGAATGTTTGTGTTCATCCTGTAGGCCTCCTCACCGATCCAATTGGTTTATGAACTGACTTGTGACGTAAACCAGGTAACAACGCCCATCAAACATGAGCATCTAGCTGCACTTCTCTGGTATATAAAAACCCTGATTCACTATCGATTCTTTAGAGTAGACTGTTCGTTGCTTTTTATTTGAATTGCCTAACACAGGTGTTAAGTGGTAAAACAAGTAGTAAAAGGTTGGTAGTACTGTGTAATGTTTGCGGGACTGGAACTAAAACAGCAACGATACAATGTGCTTTTACTTTGCTGGCTCATCGCCGTAGCATTTTCAGCAGGCTCTCGGAGGTAAAACCTTTTTGAGAGCTTTAAGCGTGTCTGTCTACCCGCCCGTCCCTTCGGTACAAATTGCGGTACGAACCAAATTAGTAAAGCTGGAAATTTTTCAAGCCTTCTGGATATTCACTGAAGTAAATATGATTACGTCCGCGGTTAAAAGCGCAGAGTCAGCTGTATTGGAACTAATTTTTATGTGATTTAATGTATTTTACTTTGATCTCCCTTATCTGGATTTTAATCCAGCTGGTCAAAAAACTGTTAAACAAATTTGTCTGCAGTAAAAGGTAAAGAACGACGGTAGAGATTCTGCCTAGTTTTTATTTAAAGGATATAATATCTGTTCCTTCATGCAACAACTTTGTTGAATGTCAGTTCTGAATCTTAATAAAACTGTACGAATGCCTGCAAAGTGTGGATATGTTTCTCAGCGTTCCACTCATAGTCTGCCTAAAGAAGTTTCACTTCGAAAACACCTGGTATATACTTTCCTTTCATGGTACACTAGCGTTCAATGATATCTGACCTCCAATTTTCTGATCGTGTAAGCGAACTTTCTAACCACGGGATAAGTCAGAACTAGAGTCGTGCATAACCAGTTACGAAAAATAAAAATGATAATATATTGCTACCGAACGCCTGGCGCTATAGACAGTATGCGAAGCTCTTCCGTTTAGCGGAGTGGTCCAGTGTTCGGTTTAACGAATGTCCGAGTCTTTCTCGGAAGTATGGCTCTGGGTCATGAGAGACAGATAATATTGAGCCATCTAGGAGTTCCAAGAATCGTTGCAAGGATGCGATTATCATCGTGTACCTTTCAATTGATATTTCCTCCTCTCTCCCCATTAATTAATTAATTCATTCATTCAAGTATTGCAACAGCACGTATCATGAAGCTACAATCATTAGAGCTAGAGAGTGCTTTTATTTTTTATTTTAATAACTTTTTATCGCCTTAAAATGATTTATTAGTGAAATAATAATATATCCACTTGGAATAATTAAAAGACATAGGCTATATTAACAACTACTCTTTTAGAGGTAGCCTATGCATTTTGAGTTTGAAGTATGAACGTTACAATAGTAAGTGTTTACATATTTGCTCTTCTATTTTGTAAGTAATTGTAATTTATTTTATTCTTGTATTTGTTTACATGTCAGATTTCATCTATGCATTACGCATATTTCCTTTGTTGTTACCGATGTCCATTAGTTGATTTATACACTATCTACCAAAAAGTAATTGGGCACTGTTTTTGTGCCTTTAGAACTTCGTGGTATCACCTCTTGTTGCTACAACAGCAGCCACCCTGTCAAGCATGCTCTCCACAAGTTTGTGTAGGATATCCACTGGAATGCGTCGTCATTCCTCTTGCAACATGGCACTCAGTTGGACAATGAAAGCTGGCCCCATGTTTCGGCGGCTACTATGCAGTGGTATGCAGACAATAATGTTAACCGATTGGACTGGCCTGCACAGAGTCCTGATCTCAATCCCATTGAGCAACTTTGGGACGAATTGGACCGGCGATTGAGGTCTCGGGAGATGCGGCCAACTTCCATTGTCCAACTGAGTGCCATGTTGCAAGAAGAATGGCGACGCATTCCAGTGGATATCCTATACAAACTAGTGGAGAGCATGCCTGACAGGGTGGCTACTGTTATAGCAATAAGAGGTGGTACCACGAAGTTCTAAAGTGGCAAAAACAGTGACCAATTACTTTTTGGTAGATGGTGTATATTAGTTACGAAGATACATGTACCAAAGTGTCCAATCAATTATAGGCCTGTTTCAACTAACACTTTTTTAATTAGGAAAAGTAAATTTCCTTGTTATTCCATTTGTGTAGTTAGAAAAGTCATCAGAGTTCCTGTATGGTGAAGTGCGCCTGGTGTTCGAGCCAGCAAGACATTAGACGCAATCGCTTGAAAGTCGGATATTCGGTTGGATCTCAACCTCACCGGTTGTTCTGCGATCGGTCGAATATAAACCGGTTCTCAGTGCTGTTCTGCAGCTCTCTGGTCAGAACCAAAGATATAACAAATTTACTAACTTTGTAGTAGTTCCTCTCCTCTAGCTCTCAATAGGTGACCCTGTTATTGGAACGAGTAAAAAAAGTTTTTGGGAAAATGTTGCTGTAGTTTAATTATAAATTATTCTCATAATTGAAAATATCAGAGGTTTCCCGCTAAATGTATGTTTTTTACAATCATTAGCGGGGGATGAAATTTTGAAATTTATAATGCTGGCATATTTATGTACTATTGACGACACTGACTGTTATCTTCGCCATCTATTCACAGAAGTAATAACTAAAAAAGTCACACCTACACGAACAGATTATCGACGTTCAAAGATATCTGATCTACGATTTTATGATCGTGTAAGCGAACTTTCTAATCACGGGATGTCAGAACCAAAGATATAAAAAATTGACAAAATTTGAAACAGTTCCGCTAGTTCTCAATAGGTAGCTTCATTATTGAGTCGGTTAAAAACGTGTCTGGGAAAATGATCGTGTAGATTAAGCATAAATTATTTTCATAATTGACAATATCAGCGGTTTCCAGCTAAACCCAGTGTTGTTTTATAATCAGCAGAGGTGGATGAAATAATGATTTCTATAATGCGGGTATATTTATGCACGAATGGCAATACTGACTATTATCTTTGCCATCTATTACAGAAGTAATAACTAAAGAAGCCACACTTACACCAGCAAATTATCGATCACAATGAATTAGTATGGCCAGGTATCTTTGAACATCAGTGTACACAGTAGGTGTTGAATATCAGCAAGAAGGTGGGAGATCGAATCTGTGAGATATTAGTTAACAGTTAAACTGAGACAGAATTTTATCCGTGTATTTTACTTTTCTCTATTTCACTGTTGCTCCATTTTCGCCATGTCGTGTTTTAGTTACTTAGGGCCGTATTCATAGACATTTTTAGCGCGGGTTTCCGGTGGATGATCAGCGTTTTTCGTATTCATAAACCAGTGTTATCGATAGGATATGATTTGAATTCTGTACAAGTAACCAGTGGATAGCCGGGGCTAGCTTAGTACGCTCGTAGCGCGTGCTGCGAAATGTCTAAGAATAGCACCCTTAAAGTCTTGATAGTTGAGAAGGAGCATAGGCCTAATAAAAATAATCTGCAACTAACTATCAATTAGGCCTACTATTCAAATTCGTCACGGTTTGAAAATCAGACAGCCACCGCGTAGGGGCGCTTGCCTTCTGATTCGGAGCTGTGTTCGGGCGTGGTTTCGATCCCCGCTTCGGATGATTACCTGGTTGGGTTTTTCAGAGGTTTTTCCTAACCTTTGGTCGAATGTCAAGTATCTATGGCGAATTCTCGGCCTTATATCGCCAAATACCATCTCGCTATCACCAATTTCATCGACACTAAATAACTTAGTAGTTGATACAGCGTCATTAAGTAACCAACTAAAAATCAGACTGAGTTCGTAATTAAGTTGATAATCACACGCAAATGTTTCTCAGCCAATGAACGAGCTTATTTATTCTAGATTGACCAATGAGAATCGAATTACACTGATAGTTAAAATCATACTGCTCGAAGTTAATACTGTTCTCCAACCAGGAGATTAACCATCAAAGGAATGTGCTTACTATTGCATGATCTATTGGAGCGAAGTAGATAGATAATATTACTGTTATAACGTCAGTTTAAAAAACATGCGCTCTCCTGCATATGTTATTTCCTATATGGAGGGATTAAAAGACCATGAAATTAACCGCTATCTAATTTTGTAACTAGGGTAGTATAAGAATGTGTATATCAGTGTTATCGTTTGTGCTTTGAGAGTTAGCCAATGGTGATGCGTGTACTCACGTGTGTGACATTATAACATCTTATGACATCAACATTCATTCACTGCATTACCCCACTGCGTCTCATTCCCCTGAGACTTTCTCCTGGTTGGAGTACAGTAAGTGATCTTTTTTCCTCCTACGTTCATTTGTTTTATTTATATCGTCTCTTATTCGATGTGTAGGCAATCAAACGATTACTCATGTCAGATTCGCACTTCCAACACGCAACACTAATTAAGTAAAAGTGGATTACAGTAAAACTAAACATGTCCAAAATTATAGATAAGCAATGATAAAAAAGTTCAAAAGAAAGTGTTATTATGACCTCAAATGTTCAATTGTTCTTATTCCAAGAAGCCTTTTATTCCTTTCATCTCCACTTCGATTAGATTGTTTTTCTGGATCTTATTATTATAACCTCGAATGTTTAGTTGTTCAGAATTACAGTTGTTCGCATTAAGGTTATGTTGCCGAATACAATCAATGATAATAGTTATCCTCAGGTAATGTAAGTTCGCTTTTTAAACTCATTTTTGTTATCATATCATTATTCCTCGATCTCCTGTTTCAAAATAATTACCATGACAACAAGCATTCACTAAGCTTAATTAAATTACAGGAAAACTATCAGGACTCGTATTGCAGAAGTTGGTCATTAACTTTCATTCTTAATGTTCTGCCAAAGTTAGGCAGATATCTTTCGCATCATCCTCTGCAGTATGTGCAAGAGATCAGATGTCATTTCTGCTTGCTAATTCACAACAAATTAAAATATGATGTTATCAAGACTCAGTTTCTGCACTTTGTGCTACAGCCTTCTCATCTTTAATCGCTTCTTTACTTGTCAAGTAATGAACCGCACTCTCTCTAATGAGGTAGAACAGGCGCTGACCACGAATAGAATCCGGGTTTAAATCTAAGAAGATTTGAAAGATTTGTGGTGGACAAAGTGGCCGTGGGGCGGTTTTCTTCCGACAATTCATTATTCCTCGGCTTCGTCTGTAGATTAAAAGCTTAGGTAAAGAATTGGTTGTCTCTATCGTACAATGAAAGGAACCCCAGAAAACTACTGAATGTCATTGGCTGGACACCCAGAGACTTTGTGAACTGGGGGTTAGAAAAAAAAACACTTGTGCTGTAATTCCAATTACTGCAGTTAGTCTTTAGCCATTCTTCTCCGTATAATGATTGTATGAATGAATGTGAAATTAACTGAATGAATAAACGATTGGATGTAAAATTAGGTGAATGGCTGAATAAACGAATTGATGTGGGATTGAGCGAATGGACGAATAAACATAAGAATGTGAGATTGAGTGAACTAACGAATGATACGAGAGATTGAACGATAGCAGTGAATGTAATACTTAATGAGCAAACTAATGACTCTAAGATTTGATGAATAAACAGTTGAAGAAAGCGATCGCGACGCTCACTGAATATTACTTACTGGCTTTTAAGGAACCCGGAGGTTCATTGCCGCCCTCACATAAGCCCGCCATTGGTCCCTATCCTGAGCAAGATTAATCCAGTCTCTACCTTCATATCCCACCTCTCTCAAATCCATTTTAATATTATCTTCCCATCTACGTCTCGGTCTCCCCAAAGGTCTTTTTCCCTCGGCCTCCCAACTAAAACTCTATATACATTTCTGGATTCGCCCATATGTGCTACATGCACTGCCCATCTCAAACGTCTGGATTTACTGTTCCTAATTGTGTCAGGTGAAGAATACAATGCGTGCAGTTCTGTGTTTTGTAACTTTCTCCGTTCTCCTGTAACTTCATCCCTCTTAGCCCCAAATATTTTCTTAAGCAATTCTCAAACACCCTTAACCTATGTTCCTCTCTCAAAGTGAGAGTCCACGTTTCACAACCATAAAGAACAACCAGTAATATAACTGTTTTACAAATTCTTAATTTTCAGATTTTTTGACAGGAGACTGGATAATAAAAGCTTCTCAACCGAATAATAACAAGCATTTGCCATATTTATTCTGTGTTTAATTTCCTGCTAAGTGTCATTTATATTTGTTACTGTTGCTCGCAGGTATTTGAATTTTTCCACCTCTTCTTCTTCTTTTTCTTTTTCTTCTTCTTCCCCTTAGTTTCTCTCCCTTTTAGGTTCTAATTACACGACCCACGCCACCCGGTCCTTACAGGGCCGCGACTTTCCACCTCTTCAAAGGATAAATTTCCAATTTTTATATTTCCATTTCGTACAATATTCTGGTCACGAGACATAATCGTATACTTTGTCTTTTCGGGATTTACGTACAAACCTATCTCCTTACTTGTTTCAAGTAAAATTTCCGTATTTTCGCTAATCGTTTGTGGATTTTCTCCTAACATATTGACGTCATCCACATAGACAAGCAGCTGATGTAACCCGTTCAGTTCCAAACCCTCTCTGTTATCCTGAACTGTCCTAATGGCATACTCTAGAGCAAAGTTAAAAAGTAAAGGTGATAGTGGATCTCCTTGCTTTAGCCCACAGTGAATTGGAAACGCATCTGACAGAAACTGACCTATACGGACTCTGCTGAGACACATTTTAATTAATCGAAGTAGTTTCTTACCAATACCAAATTCAATAAGAATATCATATAAAACTTTCACTGGATATTATGCAAATGAATAAATCAGTGACTTCCAAATAAATAAATGAATGAATGTATCAATTACCATATTGAGTACACGAATGAAGGTGAGAATTAACCTATCGAGTAAAATAATGAATGTGTGAATTACCATATCGAGTAAACGAATGAAGGTGTGGATTACTCCATATGTAAAGGAATGAAGATGAGATACCGTATCGAGTAAGATAATGAAGGTGTGAATTACTGGCGAGTGATAGAATAAAGATGTGAATTGCAGCACTGGGTAAACGAACGAATGTATGAATTACCAACGAGTTAAGGTATGAATTACCGTATTAAATAAACGAATGAAAGTGTAAATTACTGTGTCGAGTAAAGGAATGAAGGTGTAAATTACTACCATATCGGGTAAAAGAATGAAAGTGTGAATTACCGTATCGAGTAAAAAAAATGAATGTTTGAATTACCGTTCAAGTAAAAAAAATGAATGTTTGAATTACCATATCGTGTAATAGAATAAAGGTGTGTGAATTGCAGTATTGTGCAAACGAATGAATGTATGAATTACTATAGTGAGTAAACGAATGAAGGTATGAATTACAATATTAAGTAAACGAATGAAGGTGTTAATTACCGTATCGAGTAATAGGAAAAAGGTGTGAATTGCAGCACTGCGTAAACGAATGAATGTATGAATTACGATATTAAACGAATGAAGGCGTTAATTACCGTATCGAGTAATAGGAAAAAGGTGTGAATTGCAGCACTGCGTAAACGAATGTATGAATTACGATATTAAACGAATGAAGGTGTTAATTACCGTATCGAGTAATAGGAAAAAGGTGTGAATTGCAGTACTGCGTAAACGATATTAAACGAATGAAGGTGTTAATTACCGTATCGAGTAATAGGAAAAAGGTGTGAATTGCAGTACTGCGTAAACGAATGAATGTATGAATTACAATATTAAGTAAACGAATGAAGGTGTTAATTACCGTATCGAGTAATAGGAAAAAGGTGTGAATTGCAGCACTGCGTAAACGAATGAATGTATGAATTACGATATTAAACGAATGAAGGCGTTAATTACCGTATCGAGTAATAGGAAAAAGGTGTGAATTGCAGCACTGCGTAAACGAATGAATGTATGAATTACGATATTAAACGAATGAAGGTGTTAATTACCGTATCGAGTAATAGGAAAAAGGTGTGAATTGCAGTACTGCGTAAACGAATGAATGTATGAATTACGATATTAAGTAAACAAATAAAGGTGTTAATTACCTATCGAGTAATAGGAAAAAGGTGTGAATTGCAGCACTGCGTAAACGAATAAATGTATGAATTACCGTATTAAGTAAACGAATGAAGCTGCTAATTACCATATCGAGTAATAGGAAAAGCTGTGAATTGCAGCACTGCGTAAACGAGTCAATATGAATCAGCGTCATAAAGAAACGAATGAAGTTTTTTGAATTACCTATCGATGTTCGGGAATGCGGATTCGGGAAAATGTCACGGAATCGGTAATTCACACCATTACTCGATGCTGTAATTCACATTTTTATTCATTCACTTAATACAGTAATTCACACCTTCATTCCATTACTCGATGCTGTAATTCACACTTTTATTCATTCACTTAATACGGTAATTCAGCCCTTCATTCGTTTACTTCATTCATTCATTCATTCGTTTACTCGATATGGTAGTAATTCACACTTTTATTCTATTTCAAACCATTATTTTACCTGGATTCCCGGGCATTTTTCCGAATTCGCATGAATTACAGTATTAAGTAAATGAATGAAGGTATGAAATTACTCTTATTAAGCAAAGGAATGAAAGTGTGAATTCCCGTATCGAGTACGTGTGAATTACACGTATAAATATTTGTACTATCATGTTGAGCAAACGAATGAATGTGTGAATGGACGAGTAAGCGAGTGATCGTGTCAATAGACGAGTAGAGAGTATATAAAAGACATAAATATATGAATGAATAAGAAATATGAATGCATCAATGGATAGTCGACTGAACAGTGCGGAGTAATAATGGATAATAATTAAAAAGTACGGAGAATGAATGAGTGAAGAGGTGGATAAATAATTCGAATGAATGGATAAATAAGCGAGTAGACATATCAGTGATGAGGTAAGAGTATAAATGACATAAATATATGAAAGGATAAGAAATATGAATGTATCAATAGATAGTTGATTGAACAACGTGGATACTCAAATTGATGGATGAATAATGTGGGGAATGAATGGGTGAAAAGGTGAAAAAATAATTAGAATGTATGGATTAATGAAGAATTTGAATTAATGAGAAATGTGAATGAATTAATGGTTAAAGAGTGTGGCTAGTTTCACGGACGGACGGATTGGATTGGATGGGATGAATGGGTAGATGACGAATGTGATTGGTTGAATGGATATTTGTGTGAGTTAATTAGGGGGAATAATCAGGACAATGTGTAGAAAACCGTGTATACTTCTTCATGCAAGGGTGAGGAGCCTGGCTGTACTGTTTGAGCTGTACCTCAGTTGACCACTTTTCTCACCAACACTCGCCGTTCCACTGAAAGGACTTCAAAAAATTAAAGGGGAGAAGTCCGAATAGAGAACGCAAGCTTCTGTTGCTCTCAAAAGAAAAGAGATACGTGTTGCTAGACTTTATATTTCACTTTTACATGAACTCTATTATCGGTACTGAAAACTAGTGACGAGGTGGAATTAGTTACTGCATTATTAAAAAAAAGTTAGTATTAATTTTTAATATTCCCACCACAAATATTCTTAAATCGTTCGAAACGCTTGCGTGTTATATTCTGTTTATTGAATACAAAGCGGTGAACTCCAGCAAATTCTCTGATTTCCCATGATACTTGAGAACTTTCGAACAAAACAGAATTTCATGAATAATAATGGAGAGTTTTATCGTCTATCTGATACAGTTTGCCCCGTTGTTTGAGAGCAGTCGAAAGTAAACCGGAAAGAACAGTGAAATTATTTAAGATATTAACCTCTTTCATCGTGGAACTATTTCTTCTTCTTACTGGAAATGTCCATGGTTTGAATCTTCTGCAACGAAGGGTGTTGTTGCAAGATTAACTGTTCACGTGTCATTCTGCGTAACAAATCTATAGTGCAACCATTGTCAACCTGTGTGCCGTGAGAAAATGAAAATAATAAAGGTCTTGGAAAAATAAAATTGAAAAGAGTAATAACAAATAGTGAATCCATAAAAGCTACTATCAGTGGCACAAGTCAACCTCCAGTAAGCGTGAGAGCGGAGCCACCGGCGTAGCCCAGTCGACTAAGGCACTTGCCTACCAATCCTGAGTTGCGCTGGGCGCGGGTTCGATTCCCGCTTGGGCTGATTACCTGGTTCGGTTTCTTCCGAGGTTTTCTCCAATTATAAGGCAAATGTCAGGTAATCTATGGCTAATCCTCTACCTCATCTCGCTACATCAATTCCATTGACTGTAAATAACCCAATAGTTGACACAGCGTCGTTAAATACTCAAATAAAAATATATAGTGTACTTCATCAATTAATTATTGTAAAATTGCGTCTGTTTACGACGTAATGAAGAGAAGCGACTAGAAGCATTTGAAATGTGGATATGGAGAAGAATGGAGCGTGTGAAATGGAGAGACAGAATAAGAAATGATGCTGAAACTGATAAGAAAGAGAAAAAGGAATTGATTGGGTCACTGAATGAAAAGAAACTACTGAAAGTTGCACTGGAAAGAATGGTGAACGAGAAAAGAGTTCGGGGCAGAAGAAATCAGATGATAGACGACATTAAATGTATGTATCATATTCGGAAGGAAGGAAATAGGAAAGATAGGGAATGCTGGTTTTGCAATGAAAAACTGGGCAGAACACTGTGTATGTATACAATGTATGCGTCTATTTTCTTTCTGTGTGAAAGTTGATGCATAATTTCATCATTTTATTTTATTCTGAATGTTTTTGTTAGTGTTAACGTTATTTTTTGTAAACTTAAATTTAGATTATTCTGTGTCTTAAAGGCAAGTTCAATTTATGAGTCACATTAATAAACAAATTTCTGGTAAATTTTTCTCTCTTTGGGTACTACATTGTTAGTTTATTCTACGTAATAAAAAGTAAGACTGAAATCTTTGAATTTCACTTGGACTAAATCGCTCATGTGTATTTCTATTTCAAATAAACAACTATTGATTTTGTTACTAAATATTGTATTCATGTCCATAGTTTCCGGATGTATTGACTTGTAGGTACAGAAAAGGGGAGAAAAAAAAGGAAGGAAAAGAAAGTTTAGAGTGAAACTTAATACCAAGAATTATTTTATGGGTGTCAGAGTTGTTAAAAGATTACTAGCTCCACGAAAATATGGAACTAATTTTTTTAACTACACTTAGGTTATATTTAGTATAACGAGAGAGAATAAGGAAAAGAAAATAATAAGACTGGTATGTTGTGCTGTGTTGTGTTCAACAGCTAAGGGGCAGTTACAATGCTGCGTGAGAACCACGATCGTGGTTCGAATCCCATCTAAGAGGCGAGTGTTAGTTGTCAGTAGGATGTCTTAGATAGATGAGGGCTCTGCGTTGTGCCCGCCCCACGTCAAAAGAGTCGATCGTGTTTTCGTGTTCTATTTAGGATGAGAAAAGAATGCACATGAACATAGGCCGATGCTTACCCCAGGCTATAGAGTCGAAGGAAAGATGAATGTATTAAATTCCTCGGAAAAGGAAGAAGCTATAACCTACTTGATCAAGGAAAAATGGGTCATACGGAAAGAAGAATGTTAAATTTCCTCAGCATTTGTTGAGACTTTATGCCTCGACATTTCGAAACTATTGGAGATTTCATCATCAGCGCCATTTTGTCTAACACAAGAACGATTGTTTACTTTGTTGAAGAAATTTAAGATTGATTATTCTGAAATTCCATAAATTAATATGCAATGAAAGGAAAATTAAAGTGCACAGTTTGTTTATTTGGAGTAGTTTTAATATGAATCACGCAACACCAAGAAAAAAGTAGAATCACAATTATGTGATTAGCAGACAGAAAATTTGTGTTCCCAAACGTACAGCGAATCGAGTAGTTTCTTCTGGTAGTCTACATCTATTACGTCACGTGAATGCATAAGCAGGGTTGAATTGCAAACAGGTAGGCCTACACATAGACTATGAATCGTAGTATAATACAGAAGCTCCATCGTCGATGATGTTTATGTAAAACAGCAAGTTACTACATTGTGATCTGATTCTGATACTGAATAAATTGAATTTTCATTCAAACTTTTGTGTTAATATTATTTTAATTTATCAATCTATGTTATAGTGTGTTTAATTTTGATCTGTATTTTTTTAATAATTTTCTAAGTGAGCTCGTTTCTGAGCACAAGTTTGTCACATTTCAATGTCGCTAGAGTAGGGCTCCCATTCGTCCCGTTTTTCCCGAGACAGTCCGGTTTTCTGATCATATGTCCCGGTGTCCCGACTTTTTTTTCAAATGTCCCGCTTTTGAATAGCCTTCCTATAAAATAGATTACGAAAGTTGTTCTCTTTTCAATAAGTAGCGCTCCTGGTGACTAATTCATAGAACATTATTTCTAATGCAATGTGGGTGATATTTAGAGCGATGCTCTTTTCTTCTCTCTCCATGCTTATGTTGGCAGTATTAGTTACAATTTCCGTTTCCGATTACATTCAGTATCATAGCATCATGCCGAAACGATAGCATCAGAAGAGAATTTCCATTCATCAAATGTGCGGATGAAAATGTGGAATGTATATTATGCAATTCTAGACTTTGTATTTCACATGGTGGTCGGTCAGACATAGTCAATCACGCCCATAAATCTGAGAAATACTTGAATGCATCTTAAAATATTATCTTCACTCTTGTTTACAATACCTATCATCAAGTTGTATTTTAATAATAATAATAATAATAATAATAATAATAATAATAATAATAGTAATAATAATAATTTGAAGGGTTGCCGAATGGGCATTAGGATGTATTTTTATACTTTGATTAAAATGTGATTTTGACGTATGTGGTAAATTTGTTAAAAAAATATGCAGTTTTTATTGTGTCCCTTTTTTTTACAAAATATCCCAGATTTTTAAGTAAAAAATTGGAAATATTCCCATTTTTTAAATTACATTATGGGAACCCTACGCTAGAGCCTAAATTAATTTAACGCAATTTGTAAAATATACAATATTTATTTCTTCCTTATTTTCTTTCTTTCAAAAGAATACCTCCAGCAAGATCTACGTTACAGTTGGTTATATTTGAATTTCGGAAGGACTATTTCAGCATAAGGAATGGAAACGTACTGTGATTTATGTGAAATGATGATCTGTGCTGTGATGTAATGTGTTATAAATATGCCCCTGTAATGTCACGTGACATGAAAAGAACATTCTCTCAGTTTAAACAAATTTTATGTGACGTAAAATATTTGTATTTCATAACCTCAGAATGTATGTTTTCGTCAGTGCAGCGCGTATAGGTTTTGATAAATGAATTATTTGTACATATTTTGTAAAATATAAATAATTGTTAATTTGTATATTAATTTTTGTTATTATAATTGTGTCCTTGTAACGTCATGTAACATAGGAAGAACATTTTCTTAGCTTAAACAAATTTTTTACTGACAATTATGGTAAAAGATATGAATTTCATAATCTCAGAATATGTTTTGTTCACCGTAACAGAACTGATTTTGTTACATGAATTAATTGCATATATTGTATATAGAGTATATACAGTTACTGTGTATCATGTTTATTATTAATTATGTTGTATAATATATATTCTACAGTATATACTAGTTCAGTGTCCCGCGCCGCGGTCTAAGGCATCCTGCCTAGGACTGGCGTTACGGAACTCGCGCTGGTTCGAGTCCTCATGGAGGAAGAAATTTTCTCATGAAATTTCGGCCAGTGTATGGGACCGGTGCCAACCCAGTATCGTGATGCACTTGGGGAGCTGCGATAGGTAGCGAAATCCGGTTGTGAATGCCAGCTATAACGGCTGGGGGGATCATCGTGCTAACCACACGATACCTCCATTCTGGTTGGATGATCGTCCACCTCTGCTTCGACATGTGGGCGTGAGGCCAGCAGCCGGCTGGTCGGTCGGTCTAGGTCCTCCACGGGCTGTAGCGCCACGGATTATTATTATATACTAGTTCAGTATTATTACCTAATTATATTTTCTGTAATATGTAGCACTAATATTTTGTAGAGCGGTAGTTTCGAAGTTTTAGTGCGCTTATGTGGTTAAAAAGTTGCTGCACAGACCATTTCAATTTAGTAGCAATCCCACTTACAGTTGTCATGATCCATTACTATTATGTACTGAACTATACCTTTCGCAGTGTCTTGACGTAAGCATTTAGCGTCAGAATTTGAACTCTGAACGGCCAGGATGTACTAACCGATAACTTCCCTAACTTGTTTGAAAACGAAAATGCGCTGCCTGGTGATTAGTCTATAAATTTTTCAGATTATGAAAACGCTGTTGATGAATTATTAGCAGTAAGAATTCTCTCAATCACTGAGAAAGTGTAATGTTATTCTAATGCAAATTATAACCGTATTTCGCTTTACTATTGAATTATGAGTACCAAATTATAATTATTTTAATGCCCTGTACCATAGACTTTTTTTGTCGTTGACCATGAGTTTCCTAGAATCCCTCGTTAATAATTGAATGTAAAAGTTCAGACAATGAATATACTTCTTCTGATTGGTTGGATCCAACCATGACTTCCATTAACATACAATTAATAAATATAGGTACACATATGTACTCAAAAACAAATTGGGTCGATGAAATAATAAATCCCTCATTATCTGTAGTGTGGGAAAGGAACTGATCACCCAAACCCAGTATCTCCTGGTCTAGTTGCCTCATGAGTAATGCCTTGTTAGTGTCACTTGTGGGATCCAGACAGTTGACTAAACAACAATCTGTAGTGCCTAGACTTTAAAGTCCCTTCATGATGAGAACTGAGACATTGATCCCATCACTATTAAAAATAGGTTATGATTTGATAGCATTGAACATGGAAAAACAGATGAAAATTAAAACCTTTGGGCCTGTATATTGTGTATAGTTACTAAACAAATTTGGTACCTAATTTTATAATATTTTACATTATTTTATAACATAATTTATTATAGAGCACGTGTGGGCGAATCCAGAAATGCATATAGAGTGTTAGTTGGGAGGACGAAAGCAAAAAGACCTTGGGGAGACCTAGATGGGAGAATAATATTAAAATAGATCTGAGTGAGGTGGGATATGATGATGGAGACTGGATTAATCTTGCACAGGATAGGGACCGATGGCGGACTTATGTGAGGGCGGCAATGAATTTTCGGGTTCATTAAAAGCCATATATATATATATATATATATATATATATATATATATATATATATATATATACACCCTCATAGGTACCTAAAATAGAATGTTTAAGCAAAACGAACTCGTGAAAGAACACGAAATTTAGATCATTGTGAGAAATACTAATATGTCAATAACCACCAAATATACCCCCTCTACCGCAGAAACTAAAATATGCAACAAAATTTTATTAACTAGCCCAGTCTTTTACTTTTAACTAGTGCTATATCGTCTGGTTCCGTATTGTTCCTATTTCGCCACTGTCCATTTTCTTGAATAGGGCCAAAAATATTTCTCAATATTTTGTTTTTCTATTTTTTTATTTTAGTGGGTTATTTTACGACGCTTTATCAACAGATTAGGTTATTAGCGTCTGAATGAGATGAAGGTGATAATGCCGGTGAAATGAGTTCGGGGTCCAACACCGAAAGTTACCCAGCATTTACCCATATTGGGTTGAGGGAAAACCCCGGAAAAAACCTCAACCAGGTAGCTTGCCCCGACCGGGAATCGAACCCGGGCCACCTGGTTTCGCGGCTAGACGCGCTAACCGTTACTCCACAGGTGTGGACAATATTTTGTTTCAAAAATTATTAATGCCCTCTATGTTTTCTTTGTTAGAACCCGCCTTTCTGCTCCGTATATTAAAATGGGGATAATTATTGTTTTGTAATATCTTTTTTTTTTTTGTGGCTGTAGTAAGAGTTTTGGAAATCGTTAATGATTTTAGAGTAAAAAAGCATCTGTATGCTTTTGAAACTGATATGTGTAAGCAAAACGAAAAAAGTAACAAAATTGTTTGTATATTATTTCAATGTACCGAAGTATATATAAGTGCAAAGGGCGGCCACCAGAGGGAACCCAAGAGTTGGAACTCAATCAGAGACGATTCTGTTCGGCGTCGGGGTTGTATCCGGTGTGGCTTAGTGGATAAAGCATCAGCACGTAGAGCTGAAAACCCGGGTTCAAATCCCGGCGCCGGAGAGAATTTTTCTCCGTTCCATTACTCTTCCATCGTAAAATTGTTTGTGTTTAACATTACGTATAATACGTTTAATTGGCAAGTTATATAATGAAATACCCACTGATTTGACAACTTATTTCAGAAATACCTACTGAAATAGTGGTAAGTTTAACACCGAAATCGTCCATTTTATTTCACCAAAAAATATGATTCCTATTTACTTCTTGTAAATTTCTTTTAAGTAATTTGAAAATTCTACAGACTTCGAAAACATCACGATACTGCATCCCACATCTTTAAGAACCCTTATTTGCATCGAACTTTCACTTGAAAATTGTAATCACACATCGCAAACAAATTCGGCATAATTAGTCTGCCATTACTCTAGGTCGGCTTTAAGTAATAATTTAGTCATGCAACACGCCGCGCAGGATGTAAAGCATTACCTAGGATTGTAAATAATTTCTGTCACTTTCCGCTGTTTTCATTAAGTAATCCACGACCATCTCATTTTGGAATTGCTACTTTTTGGCGGCATGAAACTTGCAGTAATATCGACGGAACTTCGTGTTAAAGGAGATATGTTTTTGTGCATTGCGAACAGAATTAGTAAAGCATGCTAACAGTAACTTGTTTTCATTAGTAATACTTGTTATCTTATCATTGCTGCCGCGTGACCTTTGTCCTTTACTGTGTTGTATGTACTTGTTTGTCATTAAGAACTATTGCGTTCGTACGACACGTATTCCCTGCACCAGCCGACGCTACTTTGTGGTGTGTGTACCTTAAATGTCACTTTGTGGGAAAGGACAAACAATTGTCCACGTAACCGTCTATTTCTGCACTTGCACTGGTGTAATCATTGAACAAATTTAAAATAAAAATGAATTTCTTAAAACTACAGATAGCTTAAATTTGTCTCTATAAATTAAGAATAGGCTATGTGCAAACTTAAGTCGGTTAAAACAGTGTTGAACATTATATTGGTTAAAGGGATGTCTTCTCTTCTGTTTTCACTAAGTATGGACTAATATTTCACAAATAGTCAGAAAAATGATTGTGTTTTATACAAAGAGTTCTTATAGCCTAAATTTGTGTTTTATTACTCCGTACTTATTACTGGAGACCAAAACCTTAGCCACTACTCCTTGAAGTTGAGCACGGAGCTTGAGCCAAATGACTTTACGAAGAGTAGTGGCGCGTGGTGCTGTACGATTCAAAGAGACTACTCCCGCATCAACGTCAACGACCACACTACTCACATAAAATAATGGTTTTAAGAGAAGATAGAATAAACATAGTCTCTTTGTAAACATTTAACTTAAAATGTCGTAGGCTACCATCAGCCCAGCTGACTAACCCTTGTTAGGTGGAAGCGGGAGGATAAACAAAGTCATAAAATTTAACCTGTCTAATGGATCCAAGGTTTCCGCGATCGTGAAATTGTATTCGACACATGACCAGGATTAGTAGGATTATTCTTTTCACTTCAATCAGTTGTTCGATTTCGAGAGATATGGCACCTGAACGTAAAGATTAAGTTGAAAACTGTAAATTACAGTACTGCGTAACTGCAGACCTAGAATAAAATTGCATGGCACAATAATGCATTTTCCTTTTACCGTGTTATCTACTGTAGTTCAAAGTTGTAAAGAATTTACTGTAGTATACTATATTTAGAATTAAACTACAGTAATACATTTCATTTAAAGCGTGCAGAGATACATTATGCATATTATAAATTTACTGTTAGATTGGGGAGCCTCCCTCCCAATACAGGACACCTCCCAGATGCGGACAGATTGTTACGTCCCTTCGATCTCCGTAAATGAGAGGTTTCATTGTATATGATGTAAAATTTTAACTTAATGTTACTGTATCAGAGGCACTACTCTTAACATGTTTAAGCCTATAGTACAATAATCTTGAAGTGCTCGCTACCAAAATGCGACATTTTCACGATAAAGAAATATCTCACGAATCTCTGCTTATTATATGTATTTTTTTTTCGTTATGATTAGAATTTTTTGAATCTGACAACACTGATTGTGTAACACCACTTATATGGGAGTAAAATCATAAAGTAGTCTGCGCGAAATTATCTGTCATAAATCACATATTTGAATCCACATTTAAAACAAATAAATCATTACTTCTGTAGGTTAAATTCAATTAATAATGAAGTACTGACTTTTGTTAATAATTATGTGCATAGAAACCGTAATACAATGATTATTTCGTGTTTGATTACAATAAAATTACTGCCAAGAAAGGTTAAGAGTTCGTGTGTCACGCTCAAATGGACACTGGCTTATATTTCTATAAAACCATTTCATTTTTTAATGTTTCATAAATGGAAAAGTGAGACACATCACATAATGGACAACATTTTGATTTATCTACAAATTCTACAAGAAAAACACGTGACACAGGTAACAGAATGACTGTGACACACGAACAAAAAGTTATGTTCACGTGTCACTAAAGTTTATCCTCAAATTCAGTTGCAATTTTTGTTGTTATTGGAAGACTTTACGCTTAAACATAATTAGCAGTGGGATTTCAAATACTTATTGTTGAATTACATAGATATTTGTGTGTGTATTTGCACACACGCACCTGTGCTTTTTTTAAATGTACACATACTGTAGGGTAAACATTCTTGAAAATATGTGTTCCATAATTGTTGCAAGGCCTAGTTGCTGCCTCGTAAGTGGTGCCTTCTTGGTATCATTTGTGAGATTCAGACTTGACTTCGGACAGTTGACGAGACAACAACAATTCAGACAAGAAACCAAGTTGATAGAAGAGTCCTCACAGCCGCGTTGGTCAGCTGGACTAGCAGACGTTTTCAAGGGTACTGAGACCCTGTAGTAACACTGGAATAATGACAGTAATTTGCGACATGTTGAGTCGATTCGCGTCGGAATCACGATCTCAGTGACGTAGTGTAATGAGGTCGAGTCTTTAGGACATCGAGCACTCCGATAATATCCGTCGTCAACTCTTTAGGAGTCTATCTCTGTCTTGCTCTGGTCTTCATTAATTTTGAAGACCGCATACTTACTAGAAAAGTAGAATGTCAAATCCCGAAATCTGAATCAATAGGAAGAAGATAGGAATGATAAACTAAAATGTACACAGGCACGTGTCCTTGCAAAGGAGCCTTTGGTTAACATATATCAAATAGAAAACAAAAAATGGAAATAGTTCCTAAATATATCAAATAATCACAAAGTTATTCACTCAAAATTGAGAAATATTAAACACGGCGTTCTCCAGGAATCAATTTTAGGTCAATTATTGTTTCTAATTTATATTAATGATTTAGCCTTAGCCATAAATAATTTGGCCCAGGTGGTCTAATTCGGAGAAATGTTTTAAAAATGTTAAGTTTTATTTAACGACGCTCGCAACTGCCAAGGTTTATATCATTATGTCAGCGTTGCCGGTGTGCCGGAATTTTGTCCCTCAGGAGTTCCTTTACATGCCAGTAAACCTACTGACATGAGCACACTTAAATGCCATCGACCTGGTTCGGGATCGAACCCGCAACCTCGGGCATAGAAGCCCAGCGCTATACAAACTGCACCAACCAGGCCGACTAATTCGGAAATGACAGAAGTGTGATTTTCTCAAATAAACAATATACCTTTATAAACACTACTACTACAGTGCTAAATCTAATGAATGAATGGTTTACTTACTTACTTACTTACTTACAGTGTTAGTTGGGAGACCGGAGGGAAAAAGACCTTTGGGGAGGCCGAGACGTAGATGGGAGGATAATATGAATATGGATTTGAGGGAGGTAGGATATGATGATAGAGACTGGATTAATCTTGCACAGGATAGGGATTTTTGGCGGGCTTATGTGAGAGCGGCAATGAACCTGGGGATTTGTTAAAAGCCATTTGTAAGTAACTATTATTATTATTATTATTATTATTATTATTATTATTATTATTATTATTATTATTATTATTATTATTATTATTATTATATTGAAATATTTATTTCGTATTTTGCCAAAATAAATGTCATATTTTGTCAATTTTTTCTTCATGTTGTGTCGGACTCCAAATAGATTACTTTGTCATTAAGGATGATACAACGAGCTATTAAATATATTAAATATATCTCTTCGTTCTTTAAATGTTGAAGTGGTTCGGTACGCTCCATTTTTTGTCGGAACTGTAGGCTGAATGGAAGGGACCGGGGGTACGGGTCATTGGGATAAAGATTATCAGTGCAGAAGTAAACATGACTGTATTTGTTATGTTGATGAGTGCTGTGCTTACTGGAGCGCAGTGTTCGACACTTTGTAGCCACTGCTCCAGTGCCACAGTTGGATGCTGTCTCGACGCGTGCTCTGTACGCAAAGTGATTTTTATTAAGGCTTGTGTAATCATCCGTGACGACTGCCGCTGTTACAAACACTAGCTCACTACAGAGCTTTACAAATTGTATTTCTCATTGTGCAGCACCAGCATAATTTCCGCCATTGAAACGTAATTATCAGCATTACAAGAATTTAAAACAGCAGAGCGCAGTGTAAGGGTTCATTCCATTGTGACGGTTGTGACATTTGTACTACAATATGTGAAAGAAAAAAAAATAATAGAGCTACATGTTCAAATTTTTCCAAAATTTATTTTTACAGTGTTTACGGAAGTTCTTCAGAATCTCTGGAAGATAATTATAATAGAGATTGTAGATCCTACAAAACATACTTTTCTTTTTTGTAGTAGTTGTGACCATTTCATGATAAGATGTTCCCACAAGAAATTCTTTAAGGCAAGATTTCTGTGAAGTTTTGGGATAAATAATATTAACTTTTTTTGTGATACAATAGCAAAGCATAAGGATTCAAATACAGGATGATTCACGAGGATTTACCGTCCTTTACGGAGCTTATTTCTGAAGACATTTTGAGCAAAAAATGTCATATAAACATAGTACCTATTCTCAATATTTTCAGAGTTACACTAATTTAAGTTGTTTGTAAAATACGTTTTTTCTTTAGTTTGAAGTAAAAGAATAATATATTCAATAATATATTCAATATTTTCAGAGTTACACTAATTTAAAATTGTTTGTAAAATACGTTTTTTCTTTAGTTTGAAGCATAGATCATATATACTCAGATTGCTCTGCGTTATAGGCTTTGATGGTAACAACTTTTGTCAGGTTTACTATGCTTCCATCTAGTTGTTACATAAGTCACGTCATAACTCCCATTTGAATTGGATTAGCGACTGTACTGCCATCTTGTGTTCGATTACGGCGGACGGGTGGCGATCCTGGCGGTTGTTCTCTTCAAAGTGCAACCGATTTTAACATAGGAATGAGTAATCTACTGTATATGTGATCTGAGGTTTGAAGGTAAAAGAATAATACAAATAGAGAATGAACCATTCAGAACTATCATTTCTTTAAATGGCAAGTATTATGAAGCTAAAAATGTGCTGTGAACTCCTTAGTTGCTTCGTACAGCCATCCTTTTTTTTATTTTTAACTAGAAAATTACATTATTCCTACGCACTTATCACAACAATTATACAAATCACACCACTTCCACCGACTTAATTATTTGCAGTTCAATTTTGCATCCTAATTTACAGTCTTGAAGAGTTGACAACACATTTTAAAAAATGTCGCAGTCCGCTTAAGTACACTTGGCCGCACGCTTG
The DNA here is from genome assembly GCF_040183065.1 of Periplaneta americana. Classification (NCBI taxonomy): domain Eukaryota; kingdom Metazoa; phylum Arthropoda; class Insecta; order Blattodea; family Blattidae; genus Periplaneta; species Periplaneta americana. Next base: position 75,917,545 of record NC_091117.1, on the reverse strand, counting down.
TGAACGGCACTCGTCGCGCTACTTAACTGCATACGGCTATCCTTGATTTCCGTAGTGCTCGCACTGGCTGCTGACTGTACGCTGACTAAGATCACGCGTTCACAGCAGTGCGTTCCAATAACGAAACGTAACTCTGTAACTATTGAGAACAGGACCCACGTTTATATTACATTTTTTGGTCAGAATGCCTTCAGAAATAAGCTCCATAAAGGACGGTAAATCCTCGTGAATCATCCAGTATAGATATGATTACTCTCTGTGTATTGTATAATTTTTCAAATACATGTGACGGTTGTGGCACTGTGTGAACTTTGAAATTATATACCATTATATCTTCATATACATAATTTTTGTATAAAGTGATATAGGCCTATATGTACTAATTCATTCTAAATGTGTGGAAAACGTTATTATTCATGTTTCATGTGGCGATTGTGACATTGACGCCTATTAACTATGTTAAAGCAAATATAATTAATACATTCAGCGTAAGAACTGGAGAACCTATGACGAACATGTAATTTCGTCCAATATTAAACGAGAAATAATGACTGCCTTCAAAAGAAAAAGAATGGTGAGTTGCACAACACAGTTCAACCAAACCAAAATTATAAATTCTAGGGATTGAATTTTATCCTTTATTTAAATTTAAAAGTCTGGAGTGTTACAGAACACACAGGATCAGTATCTGTTTATCATAATATGCCAATAACCATAAAATTAAATATTACTTGTCAAAATCCACAAAAATGACTTTAAAATTTTAGTGGTTATGTCACAATTTATATGGAATGATCCTAGGACAATATTTATCAAACATATTGAAACCTGGCTACATTTAAAAAGTACCGAAATTTAATGGAATTTGAATACAACTGTCAAAGTGGCTATCAATAAGATAGGTTACTGATTCAGTTTGAGATTCAGGATTTGATTGCTACGACCGTCTATATCATTTGAGAATTTTCTCAGTATTCTTTGGAGATATTGTATGTTGTGATATTGTATATAATAATATAGATGTACTAGTTCATCGCTGTGGAGTAACGGTTAATCGAGCGGGCCCGGGTTGAAATCCTGGTTGGGACAGATTACATAGCTGGTTTTTATTCCGGACCCATTAAGAGCAAATGCTGGGTAACTTGCGGCTCTGGACTCTGGACTCATTTCGCTGGAATTATAACCTTCATATCATTCAGATGCTAGATAACTATAGATGTTGATAAAGCGTCGTAATATAAACTACTAAAGAAAAAATAGATTTTACTACAGTTTACTGGTTTGATGGTCTGTCATATAAGATTTGTTTCAATATGTCTGTGTGACTGGCTCTTCTCTACAATTTAACATCGGCCACCGTCCTAAATTTGTCGTACCAGCTGTGTCTCGGGTGCCCCTTGTCCCTCTTCTTCCGTCTCGGGTTCCATTTAGTTGTGGCGTGGGTTATCTGTCCTGATGCGTTCAGGATACGGTCCTGCCCAGCGCTATTTAAGATGTGCTTTTGTTTGCTTCTTCTTCAGTTCCGCTTCTTCTCTATAACTTCATATTATTACGAATTCTATGATATTTTACGATGAATAGAATTGTTAAGTTTCGGTATAAACATTGCTTAATTTCGGTGTTACTTCGCACAAAAACATAAATTCGACGTTACTTCGTACAAAAAGCATAAATTCGGTGTTATTTTACATTTGATAATTATAATTTTGTGAGTCATTCTACAAAATATATTACGGTCTACTGTATATTCCTACAAAGACTATAAGTCTGTATTATCAAGGGAATCTGAGGGTTATTTGTATATTTTAACAATATTTACATTCTTCAATCGGCTCTTACATGTTGCGTACAGAAATTTGTGTAACAGCCTTCCATCCTGCGTATGAATGATATAAAGTATTGGTGTTGATCGATCAAAACATTTAATCGATTAACTATTTCAATTTAATCGATTAATCAAGTTTTGATCGAGTTGAAAAAATGTTTTAATGTACTGTAATACACAATTATTGTTAAATTTAACGTGTTCAGTGATAAGCATAAGTATTAAATATTGTATGTCTGTATATATTGTATCGTTATAATATATTGCAAAACAACTATTTTAATTACGTACTAACATATTTATTATGAGGTTAATAATTTATTGTACCGGTATCAATTTCTCCGGGAGTTTTTGAGACAAACATAAATAAAAAAAGTATGAAGACTCACCTAGTTAATACTGCTTCATCCATGATTTTAAACATGTGACTGCATTCACATGCTCCGAATTAAGTGCCGCTCTACGTTTATTAACAATGTTTCCTGCATCACTAAACACGAAAAAACTTTTTTTCTGTCAAGCACTTCTCCACGAACGTTCAATTTAAATCCAAACGTTTCACCGAGTTTACCTATCAAATTCTCACGACATAATGGAGTTTACACTTTTCACAAACATGGAAAACTGATTTTTTTTATCAAACTAAACACACAACCTTCATATACAAACTCAGTACAGAAACTCCAACTGCAAAAGTACAGCTGTCGAAACAGAAGACTGTTCCCTATTGTAATCGAATGACCAGATTTTAGAAAGAGAAGAAAGTAGTTACGCTCTCACTTGCACACAGTGTAGACATGGCTATTTTATAAGGGATGAGGGGGACAAATCCCAGAAAAGTGTGTATTTCATATTCTAGGAAGATGAGCTGACAACAAGGTGGAAATTTCTTGGAAAACCATAAAACTTCATAAGCGTTTCGCATTGTGTTTCAACTTTCAATAGAGGTACACTAGGTCACTGTCCTCATATCTCCATCTCTTTCTGAAGTGTTTATGCAAAGATTTTTCCTACGCTATCTGGCTTACAGTTAGAAAATAAGAGTACTACTGTGCTTTTAAGTAAGCAATTTCCGAGAGAGAAATATTGTCGAAATTTTTAGTATGTGTTTGTGTTAACAAAATATTAATTAATATCAAGATTAATTTTAATCTACTCGATTATTCGGTTAAATATTTTTGTTCGATTAATCTTACAACAGAAATTGATCAATTAATCGATTAAATCCCACAACACTAATAGAAATTAATAGGCACCACAAAACATACAGTCTCTGGCACTTTATATTTAAAATAAAGTCACTCGAAATTCGGTTTCAGTATTAGATTGCAAATAATTCTGTATTGAATTAAGATTTGAATATTAAATTCAAAATGTTGTAATACATAAATATCAGTCTTTGGGCACTTAAAATTAAAATTTCTCGTGAAAATAAGTTAAAATTTCGTTAAAAGAAATAAAAATCGTTCTTTAAAACGCTAATTTCAAATAAATTCGTGCTAAAACAAACATTTCATGTTATTTCACGAGTTTAAACTTACGATATTTTGACCTGAAGGGATTGAAGCATAAAATGTTCACTTTTATCAGCTGAAACGGTCAATCCGTGCTTTTCGGAAACTAGGTATCTCACTTATTAATGATCTTGTAATATAAGTAAATATTATAAACCGAAAATTATAACATTTGATATATGGTTAGGAACTGAAGCGACAAACTTCGGTGAAGCAATACTGTTCGTTCTCAGTATTTTGTCAGAAAAAATAGAATTATCATTCAGGCTAACCGGCGCCTTGAGGCCGAACATTGAAGTCCCCAAGTAGATAAGCTAATTTTGTTGTATGAATTTACTGTAACTGTATATGTAGACTGTATATGTATGACGAACACTTTTACTGATTAGCCATTGCGGTCAAACTGGTGTCTAGTTACGTAAGCGCAGTTCTACATATTGTCGTTTGTTGTTCACCTAATTCTGAACTTGAACCATTTTCACAGTCGATAAGACTACATTGAATATTGCCACTAACGAATAAGTAGTACAATTTTTACAGACTTTCAACACTGGCATTGACAGACTTATGTAACCCAGCTGCGGATAAACAACATTCCTAAAATCAGCTTTCAAACATGTCTTTAAGTGATGAGTGTGCAGTTTCCTCGTGATCCTATTTTTGAAAATTATTTCATGTACGGTGTATATTAATGTCCAATTTTGTGGTAGCTGTTGACAGAGAAGGCCATAAAAATGTTTTCAAGAGTTGATTTATTGTTTTTGCTCGTGTCTTTTACTCTGTTAAACGTCGTCAGCCTGTTTCGTGAGATAAAACGAGACTGTCATGTGTATAAAAATATTTGGTATCGTCAATACACCATATTTACTCGCTTATTAGACCTTTCTCATATCTGCTATTACTAATAAACCGTGTATAGTTTTTATACAATACTTATGCAGAGTTGAGACAGAAAACGTTACTAATAAACCGTGAATAAGCTATGGACGTATAAACAGGCTGTAACTATCAGTGGCGTAGCATGAAATTTTGAGCAGGGGAAGCTAACTCAAGTTGTCTTTCATGCAATATGAGAAAACGTATTACAAAAATACAGTCTTAAAATAAATATAGTAGTCAATGTCAAGTCAGCAGTCGAAGATTGGTTGGAACATCGTAAGTAACACCAATAAGGCATGACCTCAAATGATACGTAGTAAAATATGATTTCACAGTTTACACATATCTCTTAACAAATAGACACGTATAAATATAACATTAGCTCACTCCCTGTCATACTTAGAGAAATCACAATATTAGTATTATTACGTAACTATGCGTCTGTCTTTTGGTTGTTCCTTCATTGACAGCAAGGGAGTAGGTCGTTTGTTTTTTAGATCACACTTTTGTTCGTAAGTCAGTCTTGATAATACAATTGTCCTAAAAAATTCAAGTAAATTAGTGTCAGGAACTGTTATTTCGCTCATTATTTATTATATCAGTCACAATGCACACTAACACTTCAACTGAACACAACTGACGAAAAGGGATAACTCGGAAACTACTTATTTTAAATGTTAAAGCTAGCTTCTTGAGAGCCTTGAGACTAGGGTAGTTTAGTTAGAAAGGGATGGAAAATCTGCGGGGTGGATTACACAGAAGAAACCAGGCTGCTTGGAAGCTGGTATGTGCAGGCTTCTTGTTTACTGCTGCATCACAAATCATCCTGAGCTGCCGCATCACAATATTTAACGCGTAAATATAAATTCTATTAAAATTAATAAATAATTTTGTCCATAAAATGCATTATGAAAGTATTATTAACTGGGGAAGCTAAGCTTTTTAGCTTACATTGACGCTACGCCACTGGTAACTATACAATGGGAATTGCTTTGCAGTAGTTATATACACGAAACTCCTTGATTAAGCGTTGTATATAGCAAAAAAATGGCCGCCCCTCTAACAGCTGTTCGTATCGACTGTCATTTTATGATGATGGTTACCTTGTAACCACAGAAGAACAAACCAAAGATCATAGAATTATTAGAATAATATTGCTGTAGCTTGTACTCTTTGACCAAAATGTAGTGTGGTAATCGATTAGAGCCAGTTGTACTATCGATATTTAACACGCCACACTAGAGCGCTCTACCGGATGCAGTAGAGAACCTCAGATATTCTATTACCTTTCGTAACGAAGTAATGACGAAACTATGACGTAGCTGTGTAACAGTTATGCTGTTATACACGACGTATGTAATGATTATTAGTAAGGAATTTACACACGACTTATAAACGAGCTACTCATTGTATAAGTATAAGACAGTTAAACGTCTGTATGTAGAGTTTTTATTAGTAAGACCGTATGAGTAAAATGTAAAAAATATATAACCGCATATTAAACTACTCTGACATGGGCCTTTGTACGATACAAGGCTGTAGTTTCTGAATTTTTGCCTAAAACTTTTGTATAGTAGTCGTACATTATCAATCACAGTTGATCATGGAAAGATTGCAAGGTAAAACCCACTTCTGAAACCATCCTCTGTCCCGTTGTTCAGTTACTTCTTCAATTATTGTCTCCGCTCTGGCAAAGATAAACCTCAAGCTTTTTCTGTTTATTCTCAAAATATCTACCGTACTCTCTGTCCCATTAGTTCTTTCATTACACTGAACAACAAATTTTTACTTTTTGTTTTGCTCCGAAATAAAAATAGGCGAATATTACTAATATGTCTGCCTTAAATCTGAATTTAAAGTCCAAATTACCCCATCACGTACTATTTCCCGGGGAGAGTGAATTCAATTTTTTTTATGAAAAAACTTCTTTGTTTTTATTTTTCACTGCTACTGATAAAATTACAACAGACTAGGCATTCAGAATGCCTAATAATACTTGAAAAATGTGTACTGGAAATAAAAATGATGTTACATAGTTTAAAACACAAAAAAACACAACAATAAAAATATTTCATGTGTATAATGTGAAAAATTTCGGAATTTGAACTTACCAATTAAAAGGATTTTCTGGATGACTTCCGTTTATAACTGACTCGGAACTGTCTTTTACAAGGAACCGACAATAGTCTGCAAGCATACTGGATGATGATCTTCCTTTATATCGCCTTTTCATTTCAGATATTTCTTGATGAAATCTTTTCCCATGCTTGTCGCTTATTGCTCCAAGGTTAGGAGGAAAGAAATCGAAATGAGAATGTAAAAAGTGTATTTTGAGATACATATTACACCTAATTTTCTCATATATGCACTTAACATGGTTTCCACAATTTCGTTGTAGTTCTCTGCCCTAGAATTTCCCAGGACATTTGAGCAAACATCTTTTAAACAGTGTCATGCCATTTTTTTCTGTAACGGAAAGTTTTTCCTCAAACAAAGAGTCAGGCATAACTTTGCGAATTTGTGGACCGATCAAAATGTCCTCTTTTAATTTGCCTTCATTCAAACTGGCGACATTTTCTTTTAAATATGAAAACCACACCCTTGTTTGTTCCTTGCGTAGACCTCACTTTGAACTGTTATGAAATTTACTGAATAGAAAGGACCAATATCTGTTTATTTATTACAAGTACAAAAGAACATGCCAACAACCATAAGAAACCGGAAATAGGTCATAAACTCATAGAATGTCTTAGCTTTTGTTTTGGTTTACAACCCCCAACCCGCGCCACATGTTTCCTGGGATAGCGCTTATCCAAAAGTGAAATCATAGTGTATATTAAAAACCTTACGTGATACGAAGAAAAGAAATGCATTTTGGGATTCAGCGCACACCAAACCATAAGGGACACATTGCTTTAAGTCGGAGCAAAATTCTTGTTGTTATCACAGCACAGAGAGAGACAAACTCCCCTTCTCCTTCTACTGATGGTAACGGTTTTCGCATAGCCTACCGTACTTCCGAAATCAGTCAACCAGAGAAAGTGATCAGTGTCAGTTGTAAACGTAAAAATGAGAAACAAGCGAGCGAGTTATTCTGTTTTATTTAAATTAAATGTGCTTGATTTCGCGAGAAAATGTATTGACAATTTTAGACTAACTTCTGTATTTTTAGGCCTACTGTTACCTAACTTTATTTCTTTACTGCTTCTTTACATACGCACAAATAAGCCCTTATAGTTTTTTTAAGGAAGAGGAAAGGAGGTCTAATATGCGAGTAAATACTGTAGGTAAAATGTTGACATTCGTTATATTTTAAAATAAAACTTTCATTAAAGAATCTTCGCATTGTTACGAACTTAATATTTTGCAGTAAGAAGAATTTCAGTTTTAAAATGTTTTTCCTCCAATGGCAGGTACTAGGCTTGAGTCATTCACCCAACATCCCCCTTGAGAGGTGACGCGCCATAACTGTATATTGGTATCCTTTAGCAGTCGTAGCATTGCCGTTGATGCATCACGGAAAGCGATCTACATAGTACCAGTTGATTATGATTAATAAAGTGGTTGAGAGTTGTCGGTAGAGAAAACGGGAATAACCCCGCGAAATTTACCACCCACCACCATCTTTGTCCACCACAAATTCCACTTGTACCCACCGAGATTCTAACACGGGTTACCAGCGTGGAAAGCCGATGCTCTAGCCGTTAGTCTATAACAGTGCGCCAGATTAAGGGTACACTCCACTAAAAATGGCAACTTTTTCCCTAATTTTTTTCAACTAAATTTTGAGAGCATGTTTACTATGTAAAGGACTAACAAAATCCAAATTTTGAACTCCCAAATGTTTTTGTTTTTTGAGTTTTGGATTTTTTAAATTTTTTTTAGAAAGATTTTCAACCCAAGTTTTTAGATCTCAATTTTTAAGCTTCCCTTTTTTTCGGTTATATTCACAAGAAAGAGTTAGAGAAACATTTCTATGCATACATTTTATTAAATATTTTATTATTATTTTATTATTTTATTAAATATCTCCTTTATTCACTTCACTTCAAAAGATATATTTCAAACTTTAAATATGTTATTTTTTCTATAATTCATGAAAAAATTAAATTAATAAAATAAATGCATAGAAACATACAGCTGCCTCATAAATACTTGCAGTAAAAATGTCACCCAGATTGATTAATATTTGGGATAAAAAAGTTGGTGTTGAATCAGGAAAAATAAACGTACGAAAAAATGGATTTGAAGGTAAAATAAATATTTTTGTAATACATACCTATTAATACCTCTCATTGAAGTTCTGGCTGATATGTAGGTATATCTATTATCAGGCAGTACACCTCATTTGACGATGTGTCAGAGGAAGAACAATTGTTTGTATGCATCTGAAGTCTGATTAGTGGAATATGTAGCTAATCGGCGAAAATTATGGCTGCAACTTATGGTGCATCTAAATGTTAGCAAATATAAAATGATTTTTCCGTGCGTTGGCATATAAATCATCATAAACATGATTTGTTTCTTGAAGGAGTTGTGAAATTTCAAAATTGTTTTGCTAAAACTGCATTAGGTCTACATTGTGTGGCCATATACTCATATTTCGTAGAAATGTTATAAATATCCGTTTAATTTTTATTCGCACCAATATGTTTGCAGTGGTAAAACATTGTTTTCTTGTATTACATTCGTCCACACCTGTGGAGTAACGGTCAGCGCGTCTGGCCGCGAAACCAGGTGGCCCGGGTTCGAATCCCGGTCGGGGCAAGTTACCTGGTTGAGGTTTTTTCCGGGGTTTTCCCTCAACCCAACACGAGCAAATGCTAGGTAACTTTCGGTGCTGGACCCCTGACTCATTTCACCGGCATTATCACCTTAATTTCATTCAGACGCTAAATGACCTGAGATGTTGATACAGCGTCGTAAACTAACCCAATAAAATAAAAAAAAATGTATTACATTCGTGTAAAATATAGTCAATTTCATTGCTGCTTTAATGATGTATTGAAGTAGTGCTAGGCTAAATGAAGTGGTCGTACACATTTCTTGTACCTGAACTTGAACGGTGGTCGGTACTTAGATTGGACTGTATTTCATTGCTTATTGCGTAATTGTTGCTCTGAGGCTGCACAGACTGGCTTTCTCTTGTAGAGTTCAGTGTCGGTAATATTGTCGATTACGACTGGAGTATGAATTAGTCTCACATTCACGCGGACACATGAATTTAATTTGGAGAATATTTAGAGCACCAGTACTGCTTAATGGATAGCGCGTGCGCTTCCCAACCTTAATGGTTATTGTTACATTTTCGGCGTGTGTGCGGGGATAATCTCCAGTACACAGGACTGGGTATTTATTTGTTTATACAGTAAAGACTGTGTAAGTTGACCATGTCTGGTTCCGACCACACTTGGTCAACATACATAGGTGGTCAACTTACAGAAATTATTATGTTATCTGTGATGCTTATCTACGTAATTAACACTTAAGAAATGTATACTGTACGTAATTATGTACTGTACACGCAAACTAACGGCATTGAACAAAATTGTACAGTAGGAACAGTTGTACAGATAATGTAAGTATGTACAGTACAGTATTACAGTAGAACCCCGATTATCCGTCACCCTATTAACCGATTGGCGGATTATCTGACTCCATTTCTCGCTCTTTTCTCTTCAGAAATAAATAACTTGCATGAAGTACTGTTTTGTACATCATATTAGTAGGTTCTACATATTTTTTGTTAGAGAGTGTTATTACAAGCCTTTATCGTTACACAGCATTGTCTACTGTTCGAATTGCCGTTCTATAATTTAACTTGTATATAAAATGTCTTCCACGGGTGTTGACAGAAAACGTGTTGTGCTAAATATCGATAAAAATGGAAATAATTTAATTTTTTGAGAAATTGTGGCTCATCTCGCATCGGAATGCGAGATTGAAGTTACAACTGCACGATTTAATAAAACAAAAAAACAAGGATAAAGTGTAAAAAGTACGTAAATCTACAATATGAGACCTTCTTTATTTCTATATTTCCTGAGACAGTCATTACAAAGGGCTTCCTTGCCCCTTAAAAACCCGTCGTTGACAACCAGACTTTATTGGTGAACTTCTGATCCACTACCTAGCGAGACGGAGGAAATTACAAAATCTACCATGGTACGGATTATCCGATTTTTTCGGTTAACCGTTCAGTCCATCCCCTTCTTTACCACGGCTAATAGAGGTTGTACTGTATTATTCAGGCTCGTGTACTGTACGTACAGTATAATTTTACGTAAGTGTTAAAACAAAACAAAAATTGATTGCTATTTTAAACTACACAGTACAATACCTGTTCACTGAAAGAAGTCTGTAATATGCACTTGTTTACTGGTTACAATTTGTACTGTAGTGTATACTTGAAATGCTCAAAGAATAACTGAAATCTTAAGAAGACCTGAAGAACTCAAGTCAAAGAAAAGAACCGTTAACCTTCCAACAGCCCAGGCTTCCCGGAAGACCATTAGGGGAGGGGAATGACTTTCAGAAGGCGTGCCAATACCCACAGCTATTCATAAAAATAGATTTTATATATTAAGAGTAATTTTTGTACAACATCACACAAAATTTATACGGCGTGACACAAAACTTCATGGTCATTTTACACAGGGAAAAAAGAGCTCCAAGCACATGAAATTGAGGTCAAGATTCAAGTTAGACAGGTGGTCAACTTACGGAGTCTATTTATTGTACAGTACAAATAGGAACCTGCCGGTTCCTTAAAAATCTGGGCATTTAAGACAGGTGGTCACGTTACAGAGATCGTCAACTTCCCAGGTTTTACTGTATTTGTCCAATGACTTCTCCGCGTTGACCACACGGTCATGGAGTCCCGCAAAACACCCTCCCCTATACAGTGCATTGAATTGTAAGTCGGTAAGGGGGAGAGATTACAGTACGCGAAAAGTTTAAATTTTACACGAAAATCTCTGACCCCGCCGGGAATCGAACCCGAGCCAGCTAATGGAAGGCAGACGCGCTATCACAGAACTAACTCGGCGGACTTGTAAGAGATTATTATTAGGTTATTACTTAAAATTCTTTTAGTTGTATTAGTATTCGTCTTCTACTATGGACAGTTCCCCATAATACGATTCTTCTTAATTGCGTCACTTTAGTTGTTAATTTATACAGCAATGATGGAGCATTATTAGAATGCGACTGAGAAGAGAATCTTGTTCATTGATCGATTTGCTCAGTATGTAGCCTACGGTATTTCGCTGGGATGCAGTCTCTCGCGTCTGAGGTGAACAGCATTTACCTGACCAAGTTGGGGCTGGCTCCAGCCGAGTATAAATAATGCAGACTTGGATGTACTTATGCAGTCTGTGTGAGGTTATTAAGTTGAGCTCCGCATGGCACACCGTAAAAGAGGGAATCTGTTCAGACATTAAAAGTAACTCACATTTTGTAATATGTATTCAACATGGCGTTAAAAGTGAACTGTGCCCTGGTTATGAGATTTTAAGGAGACACGTATGAACACTGATTTTATTTCTGGAAGACGACAGATGTAAAATTATTTTTATTCTGTTTGAGAACTTCTTGAAATGTTACAAGTTTACCTAAGTTTGTAACTATAGACCAAGAGGCAGGAACAGACAGAGTGTCAGATATACCAAGAGGCAGGAATAGACAGAGTGTCAGATATACCAAGAGGCAGGAACAGACGGAGTGTCAGATATACCAAGAGGCAGGAACAGACGGAGTGTCAGATATATCAAGAGGCAGCAACAGACGGAGTGTCAGATATACCAAGAGGCAGGAATAGACAGAGTGTCAGATAGACCAAGAGGCAGGAACAGACGGAGTGTCAGATAGACCAAGAGGCAGGAACAGATGGAGTGCCAGATAGACCAAGAGGCAGGAACAGACGGAGTGTCAGATAGACCAAGAGGCAGGAATAGACGGAGTATCAGATATATCAAGAGGCGGGAACAGACGGAGTGTTAGATATACCAAGAGGCAGGAACAGACGGAGTGTCAGATATACCAAGAGGCAGGAACAGACGGAGTGTCAGATATACCAAGAGGCAGGAACAGACGGAGTGTTAGATATACCAAGAGGCAGGAACAGACGGAGTGTCAGATATACCAAGAGGCAGGAACAGACGGAGTGTCAGATATAGCAAGAGGCAGGAACAGACGGAGTGTCAGATATACCAAGAGGCAGGAACAGACGGAGTGTTAGATATACCAAGAGGCAGGAACAGACGGAGTGTCAGATATACCAAGAGGCAGGAACAGGCAGAGTGTCAGATATACCAAGAGGCAGGAACAGACGGAGTGTTAGATAGACCAAGAGGCAGGAACAGACGGAGTGTCAGATAGACCAAGAGGCAGGAACAGACGGAGTGTCAGATAGACCAAGAGGCAGGAACAGACGGAGTGTCAGATAGACCAAGAGGCAGGAACAGACAGAGTGTCGGATAGACCAAGAGGCAGGAACAGACAGTGTCGGATCTACAGGCAGAGAAAGACACGGATCCTTGACAGCTAATGGGTTACTTTTGCAAAATCAAAATATTTGCAATTTTGGCACCAGTCCTCCAGAAAATTAAGGCATATCGGATTATCCACTGAAATAAAGAAAAATAAGCACATCTTAGATAATTCTGAGAAACAAAGTCACTATGTTCTTTAACAAATATAAAACTCTTGATAACTATATACAAAGATAATCGATATGTTTTCCTCGGGTTAAATTAGTCTATGAAAATCCCTTGAAATTTTATATACCGTAGTTTTGAGTGTTGTTCTTATTTATTGGATGATATAAAGTAAAAATTATGTCTTCATTAAGCAAAAAACCATTACACTGCAACCAAAAACATAAGAATGTTGTGTCATCGGCGGATACGTATGTGTAATGGTTATAGCATTATAGACACTTTGTATAGAGAGAGATTAATTAAATTGAGGTCTGCTAGGTTTATGGCAGAAATCCCACGGGAACAGTAAATAAATGAATAATGCTATTTGTGATATTAAATAACATCGAAAGTACAAATATTCTTGTTGTATATAAATCATTTCCAGGAATACACTTTTTTTTTGCGTACCTTAGTAAACAAACATCTGTGCACGTGAGGCTCTCAAATTGTTTGTGACTCAGTGCTGTGTACGAATCGTTTTACCGTGCAATTTAACACATGCCGATATCACTGACATGCAGGTGGCTGGCATATTACTCTATCCAACGTGTTTATTGTTCCGAGCTTCATTACTTGCTGTTTGATGTGAAGTGTTTATGAGAATTCCACATGTCAGGGACGAATTTCTAACACATTCGCGTGGCGTGGCCATGTGTTGCCTCTTCTTTTATCAGCCGTAGCATGGGTTTGAAAGCCATCCTACACCACTTTAATGTCACGGCTCATCCATATGTCTGTCTCTACACACGAGCGTAAACAGTTTTGAAAGTTACCAGATCAGGTTCATGTTTATCGTCACTCAAGATATTGCGCCATAGAAAAGGTGTTAATGGGAAGTTAAAAAAAAAAAGTCTCCTTTAATCCATCTTCCTACGAGAAAAAATCTAATTAAATTAGTTAGCTTGTTCTGGTAGTCGCTTTAGATTCTGTTGAAAGTATCAGGAATATGTCAAAGGAGTAAGTAAAACTTTCCTTTACTGTACCCGGCGTGATTATGAATCAAGAGAAACAGAATAAAAGTTCGGAAAAAGGAGGTGACATTATCTCCCTAAATACATCATGGATCTCTTCCCTCATGATTTTAATGTTCTACTTTTGAAATATACAATATTGGATTGTTGCATAAATTCGTAGCTTTTATTTTAACCAATATTTATTTTACATAAACAACATATATAAACTAGTCCACACCTGTGGAGTAACGGTTAGCGTGTCTCGCCGCGAAACCAGGTGGCCCGGGTTCGATTCCCGGTCGGGGCAAGTTACCTGGTTAAGGTTTTTCCGGGATTTTCCCTCAACTCAATATGAGCAAATGCTGGGTAACTTTCGGTGTTGGACTCCGGATTCATTTTACCGGCATTATCACCTTCATCTCATTCAGACGCTAAATAACCTAAGATGTTGATAAAGCGTCGTAAAATAACGTAATAAATTAATCAACAATATTTATCCAGCAGTACATTTCAATTGACCATATATATCAGAGGAGGAACAATTGTTTGTATGCATCTGAAGTCTAATAAATAGCTAGTCGGCAATATATGCAATGGAGGGGAAAGGAACTGGCCACCCACCCATTATCTCCTGGCCTAGTTACCTCATAAGTGGTATCTTCTTGGTATTACTTATGACGTAGGGCTCGGTAGTTGATGACCTAATAATCACAGAAAAATTACCTGTAAAATGACTTTATATTTCTGAAAATATGACATTAAAAATTCAATTAAAAGAAATATTGTGTTTTAATAGTAAAATACAAGCAAAATAACAGCATACTTTCATATGTGGAAAATACGTTGTCACCAAACTTCTTGTTGCCACTACGTTGTCACTAACGGCCGCAAAAAAATTTGTCTGCTTTGTTTTACTTTCGACAGTTTCAAGTCTTCACTTCTGAGATACAGTAACCTGCGGGCACTGCGACTGCAGTATTTGTTCTGTTGCGTTGAATTGGGGGAAGCATGTAACACACGTGATTAGAGTCAAGGCTGATGCAACCATAAGGAAAATTCCTGCACAACGCAATCGAATTGCGTAAGCAATCTGCTGTAGGTTTTCGAATATAGACTATGACTACACCATAAAAAAAAGTCCGTTTCATAAGCATTAAAGGGCAAAAAATGCAACAAAAAGTGGAACATTTCCTAAAAATGACAAATAGACAATAAAAGATCGAAAATAAAAAAAATGGAGAATAAAAATAGGCTGTATTAGTTCGTGTTGAAGTGAAACGAGTTTATATTGCATGCTGCATCGTCTGTGATGTCATCAGAAAAAATATGATATTTCATCAACTTCCGAGCCCTACTTATGAGGTTCAGTCCTGTCTTCGGACAGTTGACTAAACAATATAGGGCAAACTCATCTAATTCCGTGATAATAAGATTTTAATACTATTATTTCCATATGAAGACACAAAATAATATTGTTTATTACTGTAAACATTTGTTCAAACATCGTAATATGACAATCCGTGAAGTAATAACTGATAGCTGTGTTTACGTAGAGAGAAAAAAATTAGAAGCATCACTCACATTTCATTTAATTCCGTGATATTTCACTTAATTCCGTGACACTGTAACCTTAATTCCGTGACACAATAATGTACATAAAATAAAGACAGAAAAATCTTACACTGTGACCTTGAACATTAACATGAACGTATTATTACCCTAATTAAAGTTATTCATTATTCATATAATCAACTTGAATCGTCACGATCAACATCAGAAGTGGCACAACTATCACACATAAAACATCAACATCAGATTCTGCAATTTGACACTTCTCATGATATGTTTTCCCACAGAATGAGCAAGCAATCCAATTTTCGTTTTTTGACGTCAGCATTATAGGATCCGTTACAAACTCCACAAATCCAATTTTCATCATTAGAACTGGCTCGTGATGTGGATGGCTTTCCTTGAGAAGATTTTGTAGACTTCTGCGGTGAAGCATCAGCTGGATGTTTGGTTGATAGCGTAAAGCACTTGGCTCTGACATCTATTTTGCGGGTCAACCGATCTCTGATGGATCATATGTGGGTGTTTTCAACAAATATGTTACAGTCTGACGTCGTTTCTCTTGTGTTCAAACAGGCAACTGAACAGAATCATTTTGTTGTGATGAAACAGACAGCTGAGCAAACTCTTTCTCCTGGAAGGTCACCCTGCGTTTGTGGGCTTCCAAGAGTTGGCTTGTCTTTTAATTTGCTAGCTTTAAGGGCTTCATCTGTCAAAGAAGATGGGTTAAATGGATAAACTCCCGTTTTAGAAAACTCTGAACGGATATTTGTTGATGTTATTGCCTTCTCATATGCCAAACTGAACAACTTTTGCAAGTCAAATCGTGTTGGTGCAACATTGGAGTTCGTCATATGAAAGTTCTCCAACTCATTTCTAAAGCTTGCTTCAAGGGACGATAAACAGTGACACCTAATGGTCGCATAATATGGCTGTTATGAGAGGGCATGGTGAAGAGGACGATCTTGTTTTCTCTGGCCAAAGCCAACACATCAGGACCTACGTAACTTCCATGTGAGTCCATCAACAAAAGGAAAGGTCTGCTTGGAGGGATGTTCTTCACAAAGTGACGCATCCAATCAAGAAAGAGATTACAATTGATCCACCCATTTGCTGAGAGTCAGATACTCAGTTATCTTTAAGAATCTGGGTAGATAAAGCTTGAGACCAGTTCCTGACTAAAAAATGTCTGAGAGTTCCGAGAATCGAACCCACGTGCGGATCAGAGAACAGAGTGCTGATCCCTATGCGAAGATGGTCATTATTAAATATGTATAGCATATTATGCAAACTTTTCTTCATTTTAATTGGCGTTAATATTCGATTCCTTAATATAAATTATCTAATTATTATAAATAGATATTATATAATTAATTAATATAGATGACAACTAGTCGTACAGGCCATGTAACGTTCATTTAACGGATTTTCATTTTCTGTTCACTTAATTCCGTGATACAGTAAGGCAGCCAAATGTTAAAAATCCTTAAGAAATTGTGCAGACAACTTAAGGTTTGTAGACTAAATTATATAAGTTAACTGACAACTGTGTACACATTCTAAATCTTCAAAGCAATCTCTATAGAAATATGTATTTATAGACACGTATAATTATGCACATACCTGTTTTTTAACTTATTTTAGGATACGACACCAGGACAACTCAAACCAAGCTTCTTAGCAAGGGCGCACTATGAAATTACTTCCTGTTAGCAGTGCACTTGTTCTCAGAAGCCCAAACTTCTTGAGACGGTAGCTGATTAGTGCTGCTATCCATTAAACAAACTACCAAGAATTTGTCATGTACACATAATTCAGTGATATTCATTATATTCACTATAACGGAATTACATGAGTCACGGAATTAGATGAGTTTACCCTACAGTATTTTCCTGCATTGTGTATCGCTAACTCCCAACGTTCTGGCAGTTTTTCGATTCCATACCTGAAGAAATCCGGTGATTCGGAATTGAAATCGCAAAGCCAATTTTGAAGAGTAGCTTCATTAGTCTATTAAAGGAGATTCCCCGGTGATTGTTAGATAGAGAGCGAAAAATATGAAAATCTGTTGGAACAAGATGAGAATAGAATTGATATGGAATAACCTCCCACCCGAACTCTTCGATAACCGCTTTTGTAATGTTACCAGCATGCGGACGGGCATTATCATTTTGCGAAATCACTTGGAGTCTCCCCGGTAGTTTTTCTTGAACGGTGGCTTGAAGGCTACTGAATTGTTGGTAATAAATCTCAGCAGTAATGGTTACGTTCCTCGGAAGCAATTCTTCCTACAAGACTCCTTCTTATTCCTACCGTATGCACGACATTGACTTATGTGGATGGGCACCAGCTTTTGTACAGGAAGTTATTTCTCTTGTGTTAGGGCTCACCCGTTTCTTTTTTTGTTCTTGATATTGGTGTGAAGACACCAGTTTTCGTTACCATTAACAATTTGGTACAAAAACGATTTATAATCTTTTCGTTGTAAGAACAATCATACAATAAAGAGTGGCACGTGACTGAAGTGAGGCTTGATTGGCCTCAGCTTGGCGCCAGAGATTCTCAGTAAGTGATCCCGCCCACTCCTGTACATTCTGTTTCATGTTAAACATTTCCCGTCACTCGTCAAAGTATACCTAACCTCACTGCTATGCATTCGTTTCCTTAGGAAACTGTTACTTTATAATTATTAATTGAAACTTACTATATACATTCAACACTATTTCTTTCTGTCCGCTTTTAAGAGGGTTTCCACTCTAATAACCACACACATTGAGTATGCAGAAGCCATAATAACACGTGCTTACGAGAACAAGCTCAAGTGACGCCAGAGTATTACAAGAACAGACTACCTTGGTAATTTAAAATCCCGCGGCACACTTATATAATCTAAAGAATTGGTACCTAATTAGGGAATTTTTTTTTTCATTAAAACTTCTAAAATGCCATATTTTTAAGGTTGGTCAATAGTCACACTTGTAACGGACAAGATCACAGTTCGGAGTTTTCTCTGGGTTCTCCCATCTCCCTATATTAGGCGTCTACATCATTCCGTCAACATCACTCAATTTCATCATCATTCCATAGCATTCTCCTAACGCCGGCAGGCGACGCAATGGAGAGGGCTGGCTTAGGGACGAGTGGAGTTTCCTGCTCGAAGCCTGAGTACGCAGCGAACTTAGGGCCGAATTCATAGTCAACACTTATTGTAAGGAAACCCTCAAGCAGTTCCTTATAATCATTTCCAATTCATAAATCCCACTGAAGTGAACTTATTGAAATAAGGTAGCTTGTCAGCTTACTCAAGTGTTTCTCATAGGCAATGTAATCAGCTGATTCGGTATACAATGGATGATGATAGATATAGAACGCCATGATTTAATAATGTGTGCTTTATTTTCTCTTTCATTTCAAAAGTTTATTATTATGGATGATAATTATGATTTTGATGAATTTATTGAGTTCTATAATGAAAAAGAATGAAGAGATAAAGCAGAATGCAGAAAATAGGAAAGACTGGAGAATGCTGGGTTTGCAGTGAAAGACCTGCCCGTGGTCAAAACACACTATGAATGAATGAAAATGAAAATGTGTTTCGGTAAAAGAAAAGGTATGTCAGAGATATGGAAAACCCTTTAGAGATTATACAATGACCAAAAGTTATTTAAGAAGAGATACCATTTCAACAAGAACACTGTTGTGGATATTCTAGTGCCTCTCATTGAAAATCACAATACAACCACGAGAGGCTTATCGATTTCACCACTGCTGAAAATACTGGTTGCTTTGAGATTTTATGCTACAGCATCATTTCAGGTAGCTTTATATAATAATACAGCAATAACTGATAATAATGTAATAGCATCCTATTTTTGGCAACACACAAAGCTATTCTGGTTTAGTTTTATTTTGCAGTTGGTTTGTGCAGATTTACAGTATATTTATTTATATGTCATAACTAGTTCTCTTAGTTCACTTCTTTCTTCTTCTGTAAAATGCTTTCTCTATATTTTGTATAATTTTTAGCGCTACAATATTTACTTCTGTATTTGTATACGATAATAATGCCGATTTAACAATCTGAAGATCCTGGAAAACAATTGAATGTGCGAAAGCGCTCATGTCTAGCCACGTTGCCGTATTTCTCTCGACATTACTTAAGTGTCTCCTCATTTTATAAGTGACGACCATGAATTCGACCCATAGTGTGGTCAGTCAGTTTGGGTTTGGGAATACGCCTAGTTTTTAGAGTGAGTGCAGTAGATTTAATAAGGTCGCCGTGATTGGTCGTAGTGTCCTCTCCCCTAAATCCAAATTCAATTCTATTTATTCCTAAATTCAAATTCAGTTCTATTTAAGGTTGGTACGATATTTTCACTTTACTGATTTGGCAACCCCGATTGCGCGTTCGCTGAAAGTTGACTCTTGTGGACTCGCTTTCTATTTATTACTCGTTTCACTTTACTTTTCCAATTTTTGTTAGGTTAACGTTTAATATTTCCATTTTCTCGCTGCATACCGGTTTAAAATGGCTGCTCTATTTCTTTAGCAAATAATTAACACGGACTTTCTTAAAAATTGAAAAATTCAAGACGCATTTAGTAACACAGCACTATGACCTTGAAATGACAAATCCCAAACAAATTTCTTACAAAGCCCTATTACCATAGAAAACAAAAACTATGTGAACTTACACATCAACCTGTTATTTTACTCGTAATGAGTGCTCTGAATAGAACGACGGTTATATGTCAACACGCTGACATTATTAAAAGCAGTGGAGTTTTTCCAGGCTACGTCAGTTTGTTATTGATTATAAGAAGGGCTGTCATACTAAATGTAAAACTTATGTGATCGTAGCGTCTAGTGTGAAAATGCTTCAAAACAAATCACGCATGAGCCACGAATAGAAAAGTATAATATACGGTATAAACATTTGCACCATAATACTGTGGGCTCCCAGTGTTCTGTAAATTGTGTAATTTCGTGTCTTCAAAAATGGAATCCGATGTACAGTAGTGGGGGGGAAAAAAACCGGACCGACCCTTGTAGCTGATTTCAGAGCCTTGTTCACTCCAGAGCACGGTAGACTGGTAACTAAGACTTTCGTGGTTCGAATCCTGCCTGGGAAGGAAACTTTTTTTGTTCCTTATTCAAATTTATTCCCAATACTTTTCGATTGCAGCGATATTTTACTACTTAATTAACTTATTATTCCCAGAACATGAATTTTACCAGCAATCGAAAAGTATTGGGAATAAACTTGAATAAGAAACAAAAAAAAAAAAAGTTTCCTTCCCAGGTAGGATTCGAACCACGAAAGTCTTAGTTACCAGTCTATCGTGCTCTGGAGTGAACAAGGGTCGGTCCGTTTTTTTTTTTTTGCCACTGTTGTACATTGTTTGTTGCTTACTTGTGAAAAGGACTTGGATTATTTTCCTCACTTGGACTCTTCAGAATCACTATTAATCCTTACGAATCATGGTATTACACTTTCTTCTGTGTTTACAAGTTAACCAGCAGAATGTCCAACAGATTGTGACTGTTCAATTGTGAATTCCACGGCGGCGGATTGAATGGAAGACCTGGGTTTTTTAAACAGCAGGATGAGAGGGAAAGGAGGATGATTAGTGTGATTATGGTGGTAAAAAAAGATGTCGTCATGTAATTTGTCCGCGAGGTGCGTAGATGGTGACGGGAGGACGGGCGCGCAAACGAAAGGTGGAGCTTACAACCTGATCAGCCGCATGTGAGCTGTGTGTGAGCGGCTGGGAGCAGTATCGGGAGAGGAGTGTAGAAAGAGGAAGACTCCCGTCACGTGATCTGAAGGTAGAAGTGACAGACCAGAAATTGGTTTCTGCGTGCGGACAAATTACATGGCGACATCATCTAAGGTTTATGATTATGACTGGCGCTGATGATGTTATGATGAGGGAGAATAGGGGGAGATTGTGAAAGAGAAATTAAGGAATTACTAATGAGTAGAATGTCTCATAATTACTTTATTCTGAGATATATATATATATATATATATATATATAATATTTTCTACGTTATCAGACCAGGCAGAAGTTGTAGAATGCTGGGTTTACTTTTGAGTCAGGTCAGGAGATCTTGGCGGCCAGGCAGTGTCTCCAAATTGTGAAATTATTGGTCTTGGAAACATGTTTCGCAGACAGTTCATTGAACCATGAGCAGCGTGCGCTGATTATTTTCTATGGGGTTATCTCAAAAGTAGGGTGTATCGCAACAAGCCTCGCTCCATCATCCAGCTGAAACAAAACATAAGGAACGAAATTAATGCCATCGAACCTGTTTTGTTGGGGCGAGTTATGCAGAACTTTCATAGCAGATTGCAGGAATGTATTCGTTTCCGTGGAGGCTACTTGCGAAATGTAGTTTTTCAAAAGTAATCAGATATTAATAAATTGCATTGTACTAGATTACTTCCAGTATATGTGTTTTCTTTTAATTCGTCCTGAGTGTCCCGCAATAGAGTTATAAAAAGCGTCATATTCCACTGCCACACCCTATACTTTTAAAATGAAATTTCTACGATTGTACATACTATTTTGTATGTGTATTAAGGCTGTAAATAGCGTTTATGGCCACTTCAGTATCTAATATCCATCAGGCCAAAAACGTGTTTTGTAACCCTAATAAATAAATAACTATAAGTTAATAACGCATTGCCATTACCCTGTGAATTGTAACATTTCCCAAACACACATCTTTCAGTAAATACTACGGAACACTGTGCAAACAATTGTGACTGCCATATAACCGATAATAAACGACACCGACCATGGACTGTTAGCAAAAACTGACTGCATGATCGATTTAGAGGCTGTTAAGCTGTTAATTCAAGTTAGGACATGGATCGCCATGTAATACGGCGGGATCGGTATGGTTTCCATATGCCTCTGTGCTTGGCGAGCATTACTCGCTTACTGTGGTCAATCCTTTTGGTAGTGTGCTGTCAATCACACTATATTAAGACAAGAGTGACATACCGGTAATTGCATTTTCAGTAACGAAAAACCACCTCATTTTTTTTTTTTCATTTCGAACGATGACTGCCAGATAGCCAAAAGAAATGATTAAATTCCAATTCGTCCAAAATACTTTTAATGTCATACAAATCGTAAGAGAAATCTAAAACGTGTCTTATTTATTGGAGTCTGAAAAATGACATCTTACAAGGGACAGAAAAAAGGCAAATTCAAACATCTTCTGGTATAACAACGTTATATACCTGTTATTTTCAAAAAAAAAAAAATATATATATGTATATATTTACATTAAAAAAGATACGTTAAGAAACTATTATATACATAAAACAGAAATACAAATTAAGGAATTTACCCCCGTATGAGCAAACGCTCGTGGTCTGGAGTAAAGTGACCTGTAGATAAGGAGAAAGAAGAAGACAAAATAAACAAATTAATATAAGCAATAAAATTGCACAGATTACAAAAACAAGAGCCTATATGATAAAGAACAAACACAATTTAAAATGTTTATAACCAATATTAACAAGTATAATAATATAAGACTAATATTTATTAATAATTAATAATATCTAACTCTATGTTAAGTTCCCTTAATAATTTTTTTAATTTTCAGTTTAAATTTAATCATACTTATGTTAGCTAAAACAAGATACTGAGAAATTAATTTGTTGTAAAGTTTTAAGCCATAATTGAAACCATGTTTCATACCAGCAGCCGTTGAACTTTTGGATTCTGTAAAAGGAAATAATATGTTTCTTCTCTTATTATAATTATGCCAATATGTGTTGACATTTTTCTTGTTCTTATGAAAGAAGGTTAATAATGTATATTTATACAGGATGTTTCCGAGGTGGTGTTACAAACTTTCAGGGATGATGGGGAAGGGCACATGTATCAATTTGAGATCAGGAACCCTGGTCCGGAAATGACCGAGTCGAAAGTTACAAGCAAAAATAATTTTATTCCTCTGTACACCTTATTTATGTGTATTTAGCTTTACATCTTACACACACTGTATTCATCTGACGTTGTTTACGTTGTCTACTTACAGTATTCCATTCAGTGCGCTGTCTGAGGGATGGGGACAGGAAACTACACTAAAGCAATGCAGGTAGCGTAAGGTGTAACGGACATGGTCGGTTCTGATATGCACGTCTGTAGACAGCAGTGTATGTATACAAGATGCAGTGTCCAGTCGATCAGTCCTAGTGAAATGGAGGAGTACACGAGAGCGGAATAAGGAGACCTGATTTTCGAATACGGATGAGCCAATAGGAACAGTAGACAAGCTCACAGATTGTATCGGGACAAGTACCCACTGTTCCAAAGGTTAAGGGAAGGAGGGCACGTGGTGCCAAATTACAATTCCATTTCCACACAACTATTTTTGCTTATAACTTTCGACTCAGTCATTTCCGGACTATGGTTCCTTATCTCCAATTGATACATGTGCCCTTCGTCATCATCCCTGAAAGTTTATAACACCACATTGGAAACACCCTGTATATCTGCTCCAATTTGAAAACTTTAAAATCCTTAATAATCAATATCAGTAGACCTTTTCTGACAAATTTTGATTATTCACTTTTGTAGTAAATCCAGCGGCTTTCTTATGGATTTAGAAACACTGCCCCAACCAACAGTGCCATAACGTAATGCAGATTGCACCAAGGATAAATAAATTAATCTTAAAATATTAATAGGGAGGTAAGAACGAAGTATAACAAATCTATATGTAATTTTGCGTAATTTATTACATAAAAATGCAATATTTAGATACACACTTTTAACACCTCTTTGCACCACTTACGAATTCAGTTATAATAACAACAACAAAGTTGTTACTGTAACTAAATTCTTAAGTTAGAACATTTCTTAGTGAACGATTTTCTAGCACAAAGTTGAGGCAGGATGGGCTATTTTCTTGCTCCCCAGCCCTCACATCACCAGACATCACATCCTTATATTTCTTTCTCTAGGTTACATGAAACAATTTTGTATAGGCCTGAATTAGTCCCGTGTACTGAAAGTTTTTGCATCAGGATAATTACAGTAATAAAAAGAGTGATAACATTGATAATTTTAATTTAAATGTCATGTTGAAAATTCAGATAAGTTCAGATTGTAATGTAAAATAGTTTTGTACAATTTTCAGTCAATAACATATCTAAGTGTGGAAGCAGAATAAATTATGGTACATCACCTTAAAATATTATATTATGTAACACGAATATTTTCGACTTTCAATATAAGTCATCTTCAGGTGATATAGTAAGGCAGACAAATACAATTGAACATAGGCGTAGGTGAAAGCAGTACAGTAAATAAAAACATATACGTAATTTAAACCATGCATGCTCATTTTAAAGCAAAGTGTGGGTGTGAGTCATAGCATCATACATAGTATTAGGATAAAACAATCAGATAAAATAAACAATAAAATGAGTAAGGCTACACTTAGAATAATTACTTGTTGTATAAAATATAACAATTTGTATGCCAGTGTTTAAAAATTAAAATTGTTTAAAATAGACTGGAGGCTCAGATGGTATATTATGTCCATTTGTGATACAGTGTTCAAGATGATGAATTCTTTGAGAAGTGGATATTATATTTGAAGAGTCCACTGCAAGAATGATAATGTCATTTGGAATACATTTTGCAGGAGACGCAATTGAAAGTTTGAAATGCTTAGCTCTCAAAGCTTAACTGAGATTTTCCGATCATTACTGGACAATGATTATCAGTGTTAATGCCATATAACTCTCTATGTACATTCTATATGTCTTAAGCTATGCATTGCCAGTCTTGGTTCATTTTCGACAAGAAAGTGACATCCATCATTCTTGCAGTGGGCTCTTCATTTGTATTTTCCCAGTCTCTCGCAGCAATGAATGGCAATAATATAATAAGTATGCAGCAAGAGCTTTCAGATGTTGCAGTCTTCTCATCGTTGCGTTACAAGTATGATTGAGCTAGTGTATATCTGTATTTTTATCATTTGTGGTGGTTACCAGAGCTATGTCCACGGATATTTCGTCCACTGTTTCGTACGTCCCTTTGATATTTTGTCCACTATATTTTTTTGTCCTCTGGTATTTTATGTCCACTATTATTTCGTCCACAGTTTAAATGTCCATTGTGCTATTTTGTCCTCTGAAAGTTTGGTCCACATATTATTATGTCCTCTCTATTTATTTATTTATTTGTTAAGTTGCCCATTTTATTGTCTCGTCCAATACATTGTGTTCAATATTCCTGATTCCCCATTTGCAGAAATGGTTTAAAACTAATATTACTACTGTACCGCTCTCACTAATATGATGATGATGATAATAATAATAATAATAATAATAATAATAATAATAATAATAATAATAATAATAATAATGTGAATGAAAATGTTAATGAAAATGTTAAGTATAATTGTTGTGGACTAACATTTCCCGCCCTCTTACAGTTATCATATAAACCATTTTAACTTACTTCAAAATTTAATACTGAACCAATGAACTATAGTACATATTTCCATAGAAATGAACATTATTATGTAACAACATAATTAAATACATTTCCATAGCAACCCTTCTTTTTTTTCCAATTCCATATTGGAAGCATTTGTTACCCAAAAATGAACAAAATATTCGAGGACAAAATATTTAGTTGGCACAGAAATTAGTGGACAAAGAAAAATAGGGGGAAAATTATGGACACAATAATTCTTGACTGAAATATTAATGGGCAAATTTTTTGGTGGACGAAATGTTTGCTGGACTAATTTCCTTGGGCAAGACAGCTGTGCACGTGAGATAGTGGACAAATTGTCTGATGGACGTATTGCTGTGGACATATCGTCGTGGAAGCATTTGTGCTACGTTCTTCAGCTGTAATTAATTTTTATTGGCACGGAAGTAGATTATTTCAAACGTCACAATGTCGATGTGTCGGCTAGCAAATTATTGACTGCGAAGCATAGAAACTCGATAGTGACAAATTCTGCTTTATCTCTCGCCCCTTGTCTAAGGTATTGCGTTAGTATGAAGCCACGTTAACGAATGTTACGACTTTGCGCGATATGCAAGGTGATTTAAGTGGCCTTGTTCTCTTTACTGCACGTAGTCATGTTGGCCGCAGTTTAAACCATTTACTATGTGACGTGGTGATAACTGCTTCCGTAAGTTCATATCTAAACTTAAATGCTTGTTTCTTATATTAGTGTGTTTATATAAAGATCGCCCCAGGTCGAAATATAAAAACTTAACAAACAAATCCACTAATCATGTCCGTATCCTTCACTTTATTCCCTTTCGGTAAGTGTGGAAATATTGTTTACAGAAGTAAATAAGCAAATAGCATGTTTATATTCATGCCATAATTTCTAAACTGAGTTTCTTCAGCTTGTCATTACATCACTTTGTTGCTGTCAGACTTCTAGATTTGCGTATCATTTCATTTGATTATGTTATAGTATTTTTAATTTTATTTTCTCGGATGAGGACTTTGATGTATGAAGACTATATAAATTTCCGCCTTGGTGAACCTAAAGGCTACCCGAAATACAGTATGGGTGTTTATTCAAAATGATGATCTGCATTATTGCAGTTGGAGGCCTGAGTCGTTTCAGAATGTTTAATTCTTGTAAATTGTAAATTTTGTTCGTAAATTCTGCCTAAACTTGTTTCGAAATCTGAGTCATATCTTTAAAAATGAAATTTTTCATTCTTTATAATTGAAAGGATTTTTTTTTTTTTTAACTTTTTTGTTACACTAACGTCATTCGACTTTCGTCGCCTTAGAAATGCTTATGTCATATGCGATAAATTGAACAATGTGAACGAGTCCATTTCTGTAGGCCTATACAAGGGGAGTCAAGTCCCGCACCGTGGCGTTGTGGTCTAAGGCATCCTGCCTAGGACTCGCGTTACGGAATGCGCGCTGGTTCGAGTCCTCATGGGGGAAGAAATTTTCTCATGAAATTTCGGCCAGTGTATGGGACCGGTGCCCACCCAGCATCGTGATGCACTTGGGGAGCTACGATAGGTAGCGAAATCCGGTTGCGAATGCCAGCTATAACGGCTGGGGGGATCATCGTGCTAACCACACGTTACCTCCATTCTGATTGAATGATCTCGTCCACCTCTGCTTCGGCATATGGGCGTGAGGCCAGCAGCCGGCGGGTTGGTCTAGGCCCTTCACGGGCTGTAGCGCCACGGATTATTATTATTATTATTATTATTATTATTATTATTATTATTATTATTATTATTATTATTATTATAAAAAAACGAGCAAAGTAATTGTATTAAACTTTTCTCAAATATACTCAAAGAATAACTCTCTGAAATTAAAGACCATACTTACGGTCCACCGTGTGTTTGTGTGTGTGGTTTTTTTTTTCTATCTCAATCTTTTCTCCCGTTCACTATTCCTTCCAGTACATCCTTCAGTAGGCAATAATTGTCGAAATTACATTTTATTTTGTGTGTAGGGATGTTTGCGTAAGGAGTCCATATACCGAATGAAGCAATCCTATGAACAAAAAAAAAAAAAAAAACATAATTTTTAACATATTTCGTACTACTTTTTAGACAGCCGTTCGTTCGTGCTGGTATAGAGACAATTTTCATGATATCATTAATTTTAAGGAGAAATAAAAAAAAAATTCCAAGCATAGGTGTTGTTGACACTTCAAGTATGAAATTCATCATCCCATTTCTTTAAGGTGTTATAGAAACTTGGAAAGTTTCTTCTCAACCAGTGGACAAGGTAATATGAAGGGGATATTTGTAAATGCTTCCATCGTCCTGGCTGGATAATGACTGTTCTCACAAAAAAAAGAAGTCTTTGGACTATGATTGTTTTATGAAAATCACTGAAAATTTCCACTCCTAAAACATAGGTCTGTGTTTTCCCCCCTAACAACTAATTTAGTAGATGGCCGCTACAATATTCTCACCATATGCTTAATATCTCAAATTAGTATTTTTTTAACTACGGTTCTTTTTTTCAAAAAACCCTTCACTTGTACTCTTAATACATTATCAGTATAACAGAAAGCAAATTCTTCCCTTCAGCTATATGTGAGGCTTATAATATGTCCAACGAAGCCGCTATTCTTTCAATATTTACTTTTGTAGCATATATTGATAACAGTCGGCGAATGATGTGGGTTTTCCCACCATCTAGTGGTATATTTGCTTCAGTTCGTGGAGCAGGTCGATACAATTTCGGGCTAAAGTTGTGTAGTGGATTGAACTGTGCATCGCACTGCTTTGCATAATCCAGTATCAAAATATTGTCTCTTACCCGGAATGTGGGCTGAAGTGCTCAACATGTAATTTACTTGTAGATCAAAATCCCGCTTGTAAAGTATAACAGCTACATTACGCACCTTTCAACTTCTGACACATGCACAAATCCATGTCAAGTCGCAGCTAATGTAGCGTGTTCATTGCTGACACTTGACAAGCGTCTTCATCTTCTGCAACGGTTGAACCATCGAGACGATGCGATGGCCGCGAAGGAAAAGCTTATGTCTTTTTTTCTGTCAAGTTTGAGGCAATTGTGACCTATTTCGATTTCAAGAGTTACATTCACCTTCCCATCTTGTACTAGGTCTTCCAGGAAGTAATTTAAGAGTACTTTAGGAAGTCTAAATTCTGGCATTCTTACTATGTGTTCATGTCAGTTTGTTTTATTGTCTATTTTTTCTGTTAGCGAAAATATTTAATCTTCGTAATTATCCTCTATAATAGAACGAGTGCTGATAATTTTCCTGTACGGTAATTTAATTGAGCTTAACGAATGTTTGTTGTCATGACAGCAAACATAAGTTTAAAAAGCTAAATTAAATTACCTGAGGATAACTATTATCACGAATTGTATTCGGCAAGATCATGGGTGGGTAACTCGTGCTCTCAAAGTGTCAACACAACCACAGTGCAGATAGAATAGACTCTGTACTAGTTGTAGTGTCTGTATGCGGTTCTTGCAAGATGCAAGTTTGGTCGCGTATGCGGCTCGCTTTAAGTGAAAAACAATATAATCACCAGATCATTTCCCTTCAGTGATGAGTCGAAAGAGAAAGTTTTTTTTATTAAGAAGGGCGGTAAAGCTTGTATTATGTTCTATTACAATTTCTTACGCATGACATTTTATGCTACAAATAAACACAGTGAAGATTTTAGTAAAAAAAAAAAATACTGTCTAGAACAGCTAAAGGTAAAAATGGGATATCAACAAGGTAAGACTGATATCAAATATCGTTAGCACGTTGTGCGTGCGAGTTACAGAATTGCACGACTTATGATCCACTAGCATTTATGGATAAATTTGAAATGTGGCAGTATCATGTAGAACATAGACAACTTCACTTTCTTTGACTATAAAGTATCTTAAAGAGCGATAAGAAAATCTTATCAAATATAAGACCATACTTGAAGACCTACAGCAGAATTCACTGGTAGGTTTGGAGAAACAGTGACAATTGAAAAGGAATCGAAATTTTTCTGAACTCCTTGTGGCTTAAAGCCGATAGAAGATCCTGAAAGTTTATAGCTTGAATTGATAAATCTACAGAACAGCACGTCATTCAGATTCCAGCGAAATCAGGAATCGAACTGTTCGTGATGCTGCCTAAGTCAGAATTTCCAATTACACTCTTTACTCCCCTATATAGGCCTACTGTATATGATTGAGGCAGAGTTTAATACAAGAAAGAAGTGTAAAAGCTCTCAATTTACAGAAAGAGCTCAGAAATAAGTTTATTTCATCTGCCGTGACATGTAAAAATTACTTCCTTGAATTTGTGATTGTTCGCAAATACGGACTATTGCCTTTCTGAGAACAGAGGAATACTCTTTAATGTATAAAGACTTATAAATTCTCGCGTTGTATGTTTGAATTAAGACATAATAAGAAATACTAACAAATAATGTAATAATTAATATGTGTTGCAGCTATATTTATTGTATCTTGAAAAGTTGTATTCAGTTTGTGTTTCCAGTACTAAACTAATTTACAAAGCTAGGAATAATATAATTTTGTTACGTGTGTTTAGGTACAGTTTGTCTAAAATTACTGTAATTATTGTACCAGCGTCATTCTGAAATTCAAATCATGAAGTATATATCACGACCACCTGCATGAGCCGCCAGAGCGCACCGTGGCAGTGAACTGCTTTTGCAGCGAAACTACAAACAACTTGTAACTGCTGCGGCTGGCACCGTCTGTCTTTCTCTCTTTCAAGGTTCTTTAGCACTTTGTGAACAAGAGTTGCCCATCCATGGACAAGATAATCCCAATGCATCAACTGTAATTCTGAACAACTAAACATTGGAGGTTATAATAGTAAGATCCAGAAAAAACAGTCGATTCGAAGCAGATATGATAAGAATAAAAGGCTCCTTGGAATGAAAACAACTGGACATTTGAGGATATGACAACATTTTATTTTGAACTCTTTTATCATTGCTTATCTATAATTTTCAATAAGTTTAATTTTATTGTAAACATTTTACTTATAGTAATTAATTCTACAATTATTGTAATTAATTATTGTTGCATATTGAGGCTACGAGTCTCACGTAACTGCTAATTGCTGATACATCAAAGCAGAGACGATACAAATGAAACAAATGAACGTAAGAGGAAAAACCATCACTTATTAATTCTGAGCAGCATACTTTTAACTATTGGTGTAATGGTCTGTATCATAATATTCTCAATCTATTTCCTTACACACACAAAAAAAACTATTTGGACACAAGAGCAATTTTCTAGCATTGGCTGTAAGATGTTACAGTTTCAGTAGATTGTATAAATTTTAATGGGAAAAAGGTGTAATTACAAAAATTGTATAAATTTTAATGGAAAAAAGATGTCATTACTAAAGTTGCTAATCTTAGTCAATTTCATTGTGATTTTAACGAAATTTTTACAGATATATTAAACATCTGTGTGTATCACAATAGCCGTACTTCATTGCTCTGTATAACATGGTCAGATTTATAGCACTGCATCAGAATATCCCTATAGGTGTATCACAATAACCTACACAGAAGGCTATTATGATGCTCTGGTTTTGTTTCAATTTTATCCATTACAAATGAAAAATAAATTAACTCCAAATCCTTCAGATAGGCTATGTCTAAAGTAACACATGACAATTTTTTCAAATTTGTATAGGTTTTGATAGAAAATTACAGGAAAAGATAGATTTTTGTATTGATCCTACTAAAACAAAATTTTCTGAGTTTCTCTTTCTATCGGTATGAATTTTAAATATCTGAGTTACAATAAACGTAAGTTACATAGTATGTTTGAAACCGGAAAGGACATGTATGGGAGCCCCGTGTTTTACGGTTCATATTGATAACTAATGGCGTGTGTTTCTTCTTTCATATACTTTATCTACCCGTGTAATACTAAGAGAGGTTTCGACCTGAGAAATATATTCTATAATACGGTAATTGCTAATAAGTGAAAAGTTAATAAATTAAGTTTCAAACTGTAACATCTGGGCTTGAACATGTGGTATACAATATTAGAACGCTGAATAATGTAATTACGAAGGAGAAACTGAGTTCAAACTTCTCACCAAATGTGTGTCAGAAGCTGTACATCAACGAGTTACTTCTTTCTGCGTGGTATCCCTTAATCACTATAGACAAAACTGTTCTGATCAAAGGATCAGATACACTTCTGATAAACAGGATTCACAAGATCTCTCTCGTAACTAGGGAGCGGATTTTAGGCCCTAAATAGTGACATTTTAGGCGCCTGAAATAGGCTCTTAAACTCCTTTATTTAGTCTCTATAAAATAAAAAATAGGCTTTTTTTGTTAAAGAATGTCACTAATATAAGATTAAACATTTATTTAACGCAAAATTCTGGATTAAAAGAAACTTCCACACATTTCCCATTATACAAGGTACACATGCATACACAAGCATGGTCATAGGAAGGAAAATACATAAGATAAACTTGCGAATTCTAAATGAGGCAGTAGAGCAAGTGGACAGCTTCAAATACTTGGGGTGTACTATAAGCTGTAGCATGAGCTGCTGCCAAGAAGTCAAAAGGAGGGTAGCAATGACCAAGGAAGCTTCTAATAGAAAAAGGAGCATCTTCTGCGGACCTCTGGAAAAAACTAAGGAAGAGACTAGTGAAGTGCTTTGTATGGAGTGTGGCATGCTATGGAGCAGAAACATGGACATTAAGACGAAGTGATGAGAAGCGAATAGAAGCATTTGAAATATGGATATGGAGAAGGATGGAACGTGTGAAGTGGACAGACAGAATAATAAATGAAGCTGTGTTTGAAAGAGTAGGTGAAGAAAGAATGATGCTGAAACTGAACAGGAAGAGGAAAAGAATTGATTGGGTCACTGGCTGAGAAGAAACTGTCTACTGAAGGATGCACTGGAAGGAATGGTGAACGGAAGAAGAGTTCGGGGTAGAAGAAGATATCAGATCGTAGACGACATTAAGATATATGGACCATATAGGGAAACAAAAAGGAAGGCAGAAAATAGGAAAGACCGGAGAAAGCTGGGTTTGCAGTGAAGACCTGCCCTTGGGCAGAACACTAAATGAATGAATGAGTATATATGAAACATAATTAACATAATTTGGAGTAATTTCAATGATCCTCGTATTTTTTTACAGCAAGATGAAGTTTTAAAATGTAGTTTCATTAAAACTTTAAATTTTGAAATGTTTCCCTTTCGAACTGGCCCGTCGAATTGTTATTTCTCTGACTCATATCGTCAACTGAAATGTGCTTTCTGATAGCAGAAGTAGGCCTAAACATCGACTAGAAACTCAGAGATAATAATAATAATAATAATAATAATAATAATAATAATAATAGTAATAATAATAATAATAAGCTTCCAGGTTAAAATATAAATTTCAAAAAGTCCACGTAAATAAAAGTCCACAACTAAAACGTCCATATAAAATGTCCAAAATCTGAAATGATCACGATGTTAAATGATAATGTACATGAAAACCTGTTGGAATTCACTGGACATATGGAACATATCTGTAAGTGGGAGAAGAGCACGGGGTAGACAGAAAGAGGGCTCTTCCTCCTCGATTTCCACCAACAGTATGGAACCATATCGAAGTACACTGCAAGGATTCCACAGAACCAATAATTTCGTAAAAGGAGTCCATTCCAAATTTCAGTATATTGTTTCAGCCCACCATGTTAGTATTTGGCGGTTTTTGGATATTATAAAATCAGAACAGTACGACATTGAACATTTAATCATTCAGTGACGGCTGGTCATCAAAACATCAGGGAGTCAGTAAATAGGGTTTACGCAACAAATCAGAGGCGTATGGATGAAATAGTTAAAAGATATGGTCAGTACAAAAAAAACAACAATATTCAATATTATCTAAGAGCCATATCTTACCATCTGAAAGATATGGTCAGTACAAAAAAAAAACAACAATATTCAACATTATCTAAGAGCCATATCTTACCATCTGAAAGATATGGTCAGTACAAAAAAAAAAACAACAATATTCAACATTATCTAAGAGCCATATCTTACCATCTGAAAGATACGGTCAGTACAAAAAAAAACCCAACAATATTCAACTTTATCTAAGAGCCATATCTTACCATCTGAAAGATATGGTCAGTACAAAAAACAACAATATTCAACATTATCTAAGAGCCATATCTTTTTTTTCTCGCTTTATTTTTTGTGTAGCTTTATTTTGTATATAGTGTATTTTTTCTATTTATTTCTATTATTGTATTTGTATTCCTGGTGTTGTGGAAGAGAAGGCCTGATGGCCTTAACTACACCAGAATAAATAGATAGATAGATAGATAGATAGATAGATAGATAGATAGATAGATAGATAGATAGATAGATAGATAGATAGATAGATAGATAGATAGATAGATAGATAGATAGATAGATAGATAGATAGATAGATAGATAGATAGATAGATAGATAGATAGGTAGGTAGGTAGGTAGGTAGGTAGGTAGGTAGGTAGGTAGGTAGGTAGGTAGGTAGGTAGATAGGTAGATAGATATCTTACCATCTGAAAGATATGGTCAGTACAAAAAACAACAATATTCAACATTATCTAAGAGCCATATCTTACCATCTGAAAATACACAGGGAATTTGTTGAAGAACCACAAAACTGACAAATTTTAATAGAATGTAATTTTGTGTACTTCCTGGACGTTTATGTATTTATGTATTTTGGAATTTTGGACATATGAGCTTAATTGCTGGATATTAAATCATGGTAGACATTTTCGTTGTGGACATTTATTTAATATGGACATCATGGCAAGGTGGACATTATAGTTTATGGACATTTGTGCTGTGAACATTTTGCAATGGATATTTTAACTGCTAACTAATAATAATAATAATAATAATAATAATAATAATAATAATAATAATAATAATAATAATAATGATGATGATGATGATGATGATGAATATGATAAAAATTTATGGAAGTGTATTTGTTTATTTACTATTCACTGTATTTTGTGTTATTCTTGCAGAACACATGTTTTTTCCTTCTCAGATTGTAGCTGTTTTCATACGCTTGTAAATATTTTTTCTCTAGCCCTGTTTTTTACTCCCTATCAATACGCATTCTCTAAACCCTTGTTATTCTTTTGACTCGCACAGCCTCATTTTTCCTCAGAAGCCTTCATATCTTAAATCGATTCTTGTTTGTTTATCGTTTCTTCCTGCTATCTAATTAGGTAGAGATGTGATGATTTATAACTATAAAGATTTGACAGATGAAATAGGCCTACATTGCTTGTTCAAGCTATTACTCTTCATTTTCTATAAGCTAGAATGTGTGGGGAAATAACGCTAAGGTAAATGTGTACATGTAAAGCTCCCATACATTTGAATGTCAGAGGGATGTATACCTTGCCACTTACAATTATCGCTGCTGGCTACTATTGAAAAATTGAAGTCTGTGTGCACATTCACATGGATACTGTATGCTTTGCAGCGGAAGTTTGGAATGTGCATAAAGAGAAGATAAACATTTGAGTTCAAAAATGTGCTCTCTATCATCTATTTGCTCTATATATTTTTTTTCAACTTGTAACATAACAGTTGCCATTGAAATATGATAGACGGTCAGAACTACATATTACATTTTTCGTTGTATAATCTAGATAGAATATTTTTGCAAACTCGAAAAAATTGGCTTAAAGATTTCATGTAAAGTCTTCTTCAACATCTCTAGTAGCTACTAAAAGGGGTTTCGTACATGCCGTTTGCTTGTGAAGGGAGATTTATTCTGAAATATTGGTTGGATTTTATTCACATTCCGTATCTACGAGGCGAATTGTGAAGAATGAAGCACATGAAATAAATAAATAAATAAATAAATATATATATATATATATATATATATATATATATATATATATATATTTAAATATTAATAGACTATATCCTTTTACACGAAAAAAAAGGCTATCACACAATGAATGCAAACAAGACGAAGACCATGGTTATCGGAAGGTAAACGTGCGAATTCGAAATGGGGCAAATGGACACCTTCAAATACTTGGGGTGTACTATAAGCAGTAACATGAGCTGCTGCCAGGAAGTCAAAAGGAGGATAGCAATGGCCAAGGAAGCTTTTAATAGAAAAAATAGCATTTTATGCGGACCTCTGGAAAAATAACTAACGAAGAGAGTAGTGAAATACTTTGTGTGGAGTGTGGCATTGTATGGGGCAGAAACATGGATATTACGACGAAGTGAAGAGAAGCGACTAGAATCACTTGAAATGTGGCTATGGAGTGTGTTAAATGGACAGACAGAATAAGAAATGAAGCTATGTTGAAAGGAGATTGTGAAGAAAGAATGATGCTGAAACTGATGAGAAAGAGAAAATGGAATTGGTTGGGTCACTGGCTGAGAAGAAACTGCCTACTGAAGGATGCACTGGAAGGAATGGTGAACGGGAGAAGAGTTCAGATGATAGACGACATTAAGATATTGGAATCGGAAATTTCGCAGTGATAGATGGCTCTGATGGGTTGAAATACAGTAGATTCTTACACTGTATTTGTGAATTGGTACACGAATGTGGTTCTAATAGCTCATGTCGCACAGTATTGTCCGATATTATAACGCAGTAGTTCGGTATACTGTTGGAAAGAAAATGATTTGTGTATTTACTTATTTACAGAATAAAAACTCTGTTAAACATTCTTAACAGTTTGATCACATGTATCTTGAATCTTCTGCACTAATTAAGTCATACTTTTTCATGCAGTCATAGGAAATTGGCGTAATAAATGTTTTAGACGAAAAATTAAGAATAAGAAAAGTATTTTCAGAATATAAATTGGGCATATACAGGACTTAAAAGGGTGTTTTAAAACTTTTTAGCTATATGTGATGTATATTCAAACAGAACTTCATGATTATGAACATTTTTTGTGTTTCCGGTAAATCTCAGAATTATTTCTCGTTGTTATTATTTTTAAATAATATAGAATAAAAATTTGATTACGCATTGCTTGAGCGTAGATTGTACATAGTGGCAAAAAAACCGGACCGACCCTTGTAGCTGATTTCAGAGCCTTGTTCATTCTAGAGTACGATAGACTGGTAACGAAGACTTTCGTGGTTCGAATCCTGCCTGGGAAGGAACCTTTTTTTTTGTTCCTTATTCAAATTTATTCCCAATACTTTTGATTGCAGCGATATTTTACTACTTAATTAACTTATTATTCCCAGAACATGAATTTTACCAGCAATCGAAAAGTGTTGGGAATAAATTTGAATAAGGAACAACAAAAAAGTTTCCTTCCCAGGCACGATTCGAACCACGAAAGTCTTGGTTACCAGTCTATCGTGCTCTGGAGTGAACAAGACTCTGAAATCAGCTACAAGGGTCGGCCCGGTTTTTTTGCCACTACTTGTACATTTGTGAGATTATGGGTATTTGCGACGAAACTTATGAATGCACTTCTATACACGTTTTACAGAATTTTTATTCTGTAAATAAGTTTCACTATAAAATGATTTGCGTAACACTTTTTCGGATTATTGTATGAGAATGACAGGCATTACTGTGCTGAAACGAACCGTTCGTCGTGAAGGGAGAAGGTGACGGAAGTGCCCATTACTTGCTGCAGCGATGCACGCTGTAATCGCTCTCAAATTATAAATGGATCTCTCTACAAGTGTAAGATCGATGACTTCAGATGTAACGTCGAAGTAACAACTAGTGACGTCTAAGATTGCCTCAGTTTTTGATGACATACTGAGTTGATTACATCGAAGAGACGCGAGCAAGAACTTGTGCCAAGTTTCGGTCGGCGTGTAACTGTGAACCTAATACGACTGTGGGCTGGCTGAGTGGTGAGAAAATCTGGGAGGCAAACTGGTCTTATGGAATTTACAGAAACCTGTTCTGTAATTAGAATATTTATGAGTTCCAGTTGCTTTTTATAATCGGTTTCTGAAAAGACACATGTTCATGACAGATTGGAATACCTACACGCTCCATTCAACACAAAGTTGTGACGTTGGTTGCTTTTTGTGTTAAGTTTTTAGCAGCGTTGCTGGGAGCAAGGATGATTTAATGCTTCCCCTCTTTCTACGGCAATGCAGTGCAGCCTTGCCAAATACATACAGGCGACATTGATTCTCTACATGATGCACCGCTGTTGAGTGTAACGTCCATATGGTTGCGTTTGTATTCAAGGTCGCTCTTGTTTGAAAACTGTCATTGTGACGATGAGTGTAATGTGACACTTTAGAAATAAAGTATAATGTAGAGAAAAATGAGAAAGCGGAGAGGATGTTAAAGAGAGTAAAAAATAAATAGGATGAATAGAAAACAGAGAGTATCAGGGTAGAAGTGATATAACTGTGCAGATTAAAGGAGAAATAAGATACATTACAATAAATTTAAAAAAACGGTCATGCGTTTTGTAATTAAATGCATGGTTAGTTAGAAAATTAGGTTGAACGTTTGCTTAGCTTGGCAACAGGCGTCGCCGGCCCACGTACAAAAGCACACGCGCACTCGGTCTGAACAGCTGGGTTCCGTCCCTTATTCACTGTAGAAAGTTTGCCAGATTTCCTTATGGTAGGAAATAACGTGTTAATCTTTTTATTTAATTTGTAAAAAAACACCCCCGTACGTTTTATTGAAAAACTGCAAAGGGATAAATACTTCCCTATCAATTTCTCTAATGATAAGAATAAAATTAGAATCATACTGATAGTACTTATCAAATAAAACAGCGTTAACATTTAGGGAAAATTATTCATTTGGAACTAATGTGATACCGATATTAGAGTTTTTTTTGTATTCTATCCAAGGAATAAGCTGTTAAAACCTGCACAGTTATATTCCACTGTGTATATCATAGGGACGGGAATATGTTAGGAGAAAATCCACAAACAATTACCGAAAACACAGAAATTTTACTTCAAGCAAGTAAAGCGACAGGTTCGGAAGTAAATCCCGAAAAGACAAAGTATATGATTATGTCTCGTGACCAGAATATTGTACGAAATAGAAATATAAAAATTGGAAATTTATCCTTGGAAGAGGTGTAAAAATTGAAATATCTTGGATCAACAGTAACAAATATAAATGACACTCGGGAAGAAATTAAACGCAGAATAAATATGCAAATACCTATTATTATTCGGTTGAGAAGCTTGCGTCATGTAGTCTGCTGTAAAAAATCTAAAAGTTACAATTTATAAAACAGTTATATTACCGGTTGTTCTTATGGTTGTGAAACTTGGACTCTTACTTTGAGAGAGGAACAGAGATTAATGGTGTTCGAAAATAAGGTTCTTGGGAAAATATTTGGGGCAAAGAGGGATGAAGTTACAGGAGAATGGAGAAAGCTACACAACGCAGAACTGCTCGAATTGTATTCTTCACCTCACATAATTAGGAACATTAAATCCAGACGTTTGAGATGGGCAGGGCATGTAGCACGTATGGGCGAATCCAGAAATGCACATAGAGTGTTAGTTGGGAGATCGAAGGAAAAACACGTTTGGGGAGACTGAGACGTAGATGGGAGGATAATATTAAAGTGGATTTAAGGAAGGTGAGATGTGATGATAGAGACTGGATTAATCTTGCTCAGGATAGGGAGCAAAGGCGGGCCTATGTGAGGGCGGCAATGAACCTCCGGGTTCTCTAAAAGCCATAAGTAAGTGAGAATAAAATAAATTATGCATTTTATACATATTTGCGCGTCGTGTAGAAATTAATTTTTTTACCCGGAACATCCCTACTATGATTGTAAATAGGGTAGCGTGCAAAATATAAAGTTAAAGAGGGGAAACAGGTAGATCTGATGGATGGTGTATTTCACCTTCATCCGTTCACATATCCATCTTCCTCTTGCAGAAGTTTTATTTTGTAATGTTTTAAGTAGGTTATTTTACAACGCTTTATCAACGTCTTAGATTATTTAGCGTCTGAATGAAATTAAGGTGATAATGCCGGTGAAATGAGTCCGGGGTCCAGCACCGAAAGTTACCCAGCATTTGCTCATATTGAGTTGATGGAAAACCCCGGAAAAACCTCAACCAGGTAACTTGCCCCAACCGGGAATCGAACCCGGGCCACCTGGTTTCGTGGCCAGACGCGCTAGCCTTACTCCATAAATGTGGATATGTTGTAGTTAAAGGCTAAATTTGCTTCTTCAATGAAAGCAGCAATGACGTTTCTTCGCTTTAGAATCAACTTCATTTGCCGGTTTTGAACCCGGACCAGAGGTTTTCAGAATAATTACTAAATTACTGAGAACAAGTGCTCTTGAGTTTAGAATATTTGCATGAATGAAAGTACACTGTTTATGGTTTTGAAAATATCACAGAGAGGAAAGAGTGTAATTTTTGCAGCAATCAGAGTACAACATAGAGAAATCTGCGGAGTGTATGGAAAATAATACTGCATTTCCGTTACATGATCTCACGATCTTTTCTCCTCGCCAGATTCTGTCCAGGAAGGTTGCTAACACAAATCTCGCGTTGAAGTTACTTGCTATGCACGATTTAGAGGTATGTAAACCTGTTATTGGTATGTTTGTGTCTCGACAATTTGCAATGAAATGACTTATAATCTCTGACCTTCGTTTTGATTATATGAAAGTTATTCTCCTAACTGTACAAATAAAAAAATATAATTGAATATTCAGTGTTGTGAAGTCAATCGCTTTGAGATTGGTAATGCCGTTATAAAAATGCAAACCAAATAGATTTCTTGACTTAATTATGTCTGTACAGTGGTAGTATTGTCATTAATACTGTATTCATCTTCTCCACTTCGACATGGCAGATTTAGTCCACAGGTAACTACAAGGATGATTAAAAACGTAAGGTAACAAGAGCTCTCACGCAGCCATTAGATGACGTATATATTGCGTCATACCCTCGCAATATCACTTGTAAGATGTCTGCGCACACGGAAACATAGTCAAACGTGGAATAGCTTGGGTTGATCCAATTTTTACGTCTGATGGGGACCTCACCAGTAGAGGTGTACATTGGGATGTCATGTTACGGAAATGGCGATACCGGTGGGAGGTACTGGACCCCCCTCCCTACAGTCCCGGCCTGGGACCCAATCATACGGCCGTTCAGCAAGCCGTTATGACGTGGCTTCAGGGACTTGATGCAGATTTCTGTTATGCCGGCACTGATGCCTTGGTCTACCGTTGGAACGTGCGTTTGAACAAGCATGGTGACTATCTTGAAACGTAATGCATACCAGTACCCTACTACTGTGTATCAGTATATCTGCCCGTGAAGTAAAGTTTGTCCATGAGAGCTCTTGTTACCTTAAAGCAGCCGTGGCGAAGAAGAGTTCGTGCGCCGAGCCACTGTGTAACCTGCAACGTGCATAACACCTGTGGAGGGAGGCGGACACCCGAAGGGGAAGTTAAGCAACTATCTGACTCAGTAACGGATTTTCATTTTCCTTACGTCCAGCATTTAAATATAATTTTATATAATACAAGGCTACAAACTAATGTTTCGTACGTACAACGAAAAGAGAAATGTACAAGAAAACATAGGCCACATTATCACGACCTGAAATTAACTGTCTTCAGAATGTCTCTGCGACAGAGTTTCAAAATCAGGAATTATGTCATTTACTGCCAGACGTAGTTGATCACGAAGGTGTTTGTCTGTCAGTCATGATCAATATTTGGTTTTAACTATTTTCATTGTTGAAAATAATTTTTCACAAACGTAAGTTGTAGCGAACATGGCTTCAACAGAGCAAGCGAAAGAACGAAGCTTCGGATACTTATTTTTCGACAAAGATTTGAAAAGTTCAACATCTGTCAAGTCCTTACATCTAGCTTTCATTGCAACATCACATTGTAAATCTATGAGTTCAAATTGAAGATCTAACCGCATCATTCGTATATCTGCTGAAAAAAGGTCGACGTACAGAGATGATGATGATCATGATGATGATGATGATGATGATGATGATGATGATAATAATAACAATTACCTTTCAATGTTTCATAATGTGGGTGACATGTAGTATAATGCCGTTTCATGTTATACAACCGTTTTCCTCGTAATACTTGTGAACAAATCATACATTTAATATTCTCACCATATTGGCAGCAAAAAAAATGCGTCCTCCCATCCTACTTGAAACTTTCGTTTTTGTAGATGTACAGTACATGTATTGGAGAGAGACATTGCGACGATACGCCACTCGCAGATCAGAGGCAAATACAAATGGAACGGAGTTTGACTCCAGTAAGTGAGAGGGTGGGGGTTGTGGGAGGTAGAAATGCACAGGTATCACTGCGAGCCACAATGTGCTCGTGAGTCGCATTTTCGCCGCGGCTGCCTTAAAGAGATTTTACTCAGCTCTAAAACTGTGAACCCCTGGAAAGAATATACAAGGTGTTTCTAAATTAGACCCAAAAACTTCGGGATCGGATAGATAACTTTCTTTCAAACAGCTTTTTGTTAAGGAACCCATGGGCTGCGACATTTTCTTTCAGAGCAAGAGGGGTTTGTGTCACTACATGGTTCGATCGTACAGGAAGGGATTGAAGTAATTAATTACGTGAAAAGTGA
This sequence comes from Periplaneta americana, assembly GCF_040183065.1. Taxonomy (NCBI): domain Eukaryota; kingdom Metazoa; phylum Arthropoda; class Insecta; order Blattodea; family Blattidae; genus Periplaneta; species Periplaneta americana. The sequence continues at coordinate 75,874,965 of NC_091117.1, read as the reverse complement.
ATAAACAAATCATTAATGTTACAGGCACAATTTATGGGTTCAAAGATACAGAAAAACATAACAAAACAAAGCGACTGTAAAGAAAAAACATTCCATTGTTAAATTAGAAGGATGGATCCATTGCTTTACTGTCTCATCAGTACAGCAAGCGCTGGAACACACGTCCATTGACTTTCAGACAAGCATTGCACCGGCGTGCCATACTTTGTAGTATCCTTTCAAAGACGCCAGACATTTCCCTGATATCAGCTACTGCCCAGACAATGCGTGTTGCAAGATTTTCTTCAGAGTCAACAGGGGCTTCATAAACCACAGGTAGTAATCAGATTGTATTAATGCATGATACCCAGCTCAGGGAATAAACAAACGCGGTCGAAGAATGATACTGCGCTAACGGAGTAAACAAACTGGGTGGTAGCATTAAATCTCTCTTGCACTGAAACGAAGCGTCCGAGCCCATGGGTTTCTTGACGAAAATTGTTTGAAAGAAGTTATGTATCCGATCCAAATGTTTGTCGGTCTAATTTAGAAACACCCTGCAGGTAATATGATTTTTAACACTTTTGATAAGTGAGCGTTGAATGGGCTAGCTCGTATTCACTTCGAAACATACAGTACGATTATTTAGTCCTGACAGTCGCTAACAATGTGCGCCTGGGTCAGGTGAGTCCATTAAGTTACGCCAAGGGATGTTTGAGTTAGTCAGTCGCTTGCATTCAGAGTGATCGGATGTCACGTGTGCGGTAGAGCGGTGTGTTTCCAGTGGAGTTAAGCTGTATTACATTTCTTTACTGACCACTGGCTCTTATCTCTATTCCGTAGCTCTCCCCACTACTCCTATTACTTCCCCTCTTTCGCATCTCCGAGCTGTCAGGACTAAATAATCGGTCTGTTCACATACTGTTCTCCAACCAAGAGATTAACCGTTAAAAGAATGTGCTTACTATTGCGTCATCTATTGAAGCGAAGTAGATGGATAATGTTATCGTTATAACGTCAGTTTAAAAAAAACATGCGCTCTCCTGCATATGTTATTTATTGTATGGAGGGATTAAAAGACCAGGAGATTAACCGTGATCTAATTTTGTAACTAGGGTAGTATAAGTATGTGTGTATCAGTGTTATAGTTTGTGCTTTGAGAGTTAGCCAATGGAGATGCGTGTACCTACGTGTGTGACCTTATGACATCAAAATTCATTCAAAGCATTACCCCGCTGCGTCTCATTCCTCTGAGACTTTCTCCTGGTTGGAGTACAGTAGTTAACCGTAGATAATAAATGCCTCTGTAAACTATAACTTAAAGCATTTCGAACTGGCGGATCAAGGTTCACGTAGGCCTACAAACATGCAAATCACGCACGAGTCACTGAATTGAAATTGTGAACTGAAGCACTGGTAATCCCGGCTGTCCCAGCCGACTTTAGTTGAGGGGAATGGTCCAGAAATGGGGTAAGCACACGTGGAAAATGCAGACCATTGCTTGACCTTGATCCGCCAGTTCGAAATGCGCTGACAATAATGGTCAGCGCGTTTAGTTAAAACGTGCCGTGTCGCAGCCGCGTGATCTGAACGTGTCGCCTTGGGACTGTCGTGTGGTGGGAATATAATCCCACCACGGACTGTCGATACGGAATAAGCACTGGTCTCACGAGAGAAGAAATTTACACATGAAATTTCGGAGATTATGTGGAGTCAGTGCCCACGCAGCCTTGTGGTATGGGAAGCTACACTGAATAGCTAAATTCTGTTTCAAAAGCCATTTATAACGGCTGGGGGGGGGGAGGGATCATCGTGCTAAGTACATGTTACCTTTCTACTGATTGGATGAGCGTTCTCCTCTTCTTGAGGCTTGTGGGAGTGAGGCCAGCAATCGGCTGGTCGGCTTCGGCTCTGTATGGGCTGTCGCGCCGTGGTTTTAGTTGAAGCGGATATAAAGCTACTTCTGTTCTTTCCAATTTGGACGTTTTATTTCTTAAAATTATTTACGAGACTTGGGGGTCGAATTCACAAAAAAATGAGTTAATCACACTTAACTAAAGGCTGTGTGATGTATCTTGTCTCACTGTGAAAAGAGAGAGAAAGGAGATATGTCTTACTTCGTCTGTTGTTACGACGCTGGGGGAGTGGAGCGGTACCGTCCATCTATCCAGTGGCGGAAGGGACTAGTTGATACATTCTGTAGCACAAAATAAAATAACAAAATATCTCTCTTCGTACTGTGTAGTTCCGTCACTGAGCTTGTCTTTCAAGAAACTGAGTTCTGGCAGCCCGTAGAATAAAAAGATTTTGAAAGGAATCCTGAAAATTTACAACCCTCCTATAATCTCCACCCTCATTTGAAGGGACTTGGTTTTATTGCTACTGAGATAAGATAAACCTTACCAGGTATAATTCTTCATTAAAACATGTCTTGTTTTAAATCGTTCCGAATTTCACTCTGTCAAATTAAGCCATTTTTCTGATGACAACTTATTTTGCAGTATAGCCAATAGAACATATTTTGAGGAAGAAACAAGCTGTTTTCACGTTTTTATACCATAGATCAGCTATCATCAGCACAATGCACCCTCGGGTTAGCGTCCTTTACTCGCGAGTAAGAGATGCACTAGCGTGGCTGCTGGGGGGAATGCTTTCTCCCTCTCCCTTCTGTACGACGGTGCATATTCTGATACACTCTTTACTCGTTACCCATTTGAGCGCATGCTGACGACTACTGTCAGAGATAAACATGTAGGACAGTTGTCGGTTTCAGGAGACCTTGAAAAAATTTTGATCAGAAAAATTACGAGCACTGTTATTGATTAGTGATTACATATGAATGCAAAAAGCGGAAAGAGGATAAATGGGCCAATTTTTTATGGCGATAAAATACTGCATGATTTTTAGAAACAAACAATATAAATTTATTTATTAATGTGTTTCAGAGCCATTAGACATCATTTTAGTGAATAACTTTCATAGCATATCATGTTTGAATGGTTGAGAATTATGTCGTCTCTGAATATAGCTATGGTAAAGCCTTCTGGTCTGTAAAAATCAGAAGTTTAACTTCCAGTGCGGTGTGACTTTCATATACGAAAGTTAGGTTAGTGAACGTATCGAAAACTTTACATTCTACAGCAATTATGTGCGGTAATTAATTTTGCATTCACTAATTAGTGTTGTGAAACTTAAAAATTTTGTATAAATAATTAATACACTTGAATGTTAAAATTTAACCAAAACATGGAAAATGTATTCACTTTTCTGTCTCGATATCCAGTCTGTGTTGAATCTTCTCCAGCATTTTAAGACTTAAGTTTTACCTAGGCAAAAACGAAGATCAAACTCTCTGTCGTCAAGCTCAATAATAATAATAATAATAATAATAATAATAATAATAATAATAATAATAATAATAATAATAATAATACTTTATTGCCAGAACAAAGATACATTTTGATTTTTTTCAGTATAAGAACTCTTAGAACCCCCAGAAAGAGTAAGTTACATACTCGTGCTTAGGGGGCATTCCACATAAGTTAATGTTAAGACATTTTATTGAATAACAGAGTAAATAGTAATAAAAGAAAAGAAAGAAGAAGAAAAACACATCACAACAATAATTGAACTTTAAATTTTCTCTGTTAACAGCAATTTTAATAGATATTTTGAAATAATGAGCATTAGCAAATTGTATGTTTGGGAATTTATTTATTATCGTGTTATAAATCCTTGGACCGAAGTTGCTACTGTGATTATATGCTACAGTTGTAGTACATTTAGGAACTGTCAAGCATATGTTGTCTGATCTTTTGGTTTTATATTTATGTGAATATAAATTAAATATGTTTCAGTTTTTATGTACTAAATTCAGTAATACATTGTTATAAATTTGGTGGAAGTCAAATACTTTAAATTCTGAATACAGTAGCTCTGAAGGATAATCAAGAGGTTTATTAAGGCATATTTTTATTACCAATTCTTTTCTGTAGCAGAATTATTGACATGAGGGAGGTACTATACTAATAAAGAAGTAATTTTGTTTTATAATACATTTTTGTTTTTTATTTTGCATAGGAAAGTCATAATTATCCACTCCTTTGCTGTCAACTACATATTTCTTTGTCAGTTTCACCGTCATTTTTTATAGACTTAAATTAGCTAACTGGTCAAAATCGTGTTCTTAAATCTAAGTCTTACTTAGCGTGCTAATCTGTCCTTAAATGTGTGGTGAAACGCAAATTTGGCTTAGTATTATTTAACATAAGATTTAATGAAAACTTAAATTTAAGTATGAATGGTGAAATCGGCCCTTATCTTTCTCGTAAATAGAAGAGAATAATTAACTTTATCTAATTTCTCTAGAAACTACATAAGAATAGAACGATGTTTTGTATTTGAATTAAAAATTTTGCGACCAGTGTAAAATAAATTTCAAGAAATAATTCACCTACCAATTTCTTCTGGAGTTCAATTAATTATGAGGTCAAGAACTGAGATTTCTCTTGTAAGTGTATCTGAAAGAGTGTTATATACTGTAACAGGTTTTTATCAATTTTATTTCATTTAATAATAAAACTTTTTTGCCTTTATTAAGCATGAAAAATCCATATTCATATTCATATTTTAACGGCAGAGATTTCTGATTTAGAAATTGTTATGACATGCGCCTGTCAGGTGTTTGAAACAACTGAATATAAAATTCACACGTTTTATTGATAAAGCCTACATTAAAAGTGGAAACCGTAGTTCCCGAAGCATGTGTGTGTGTGAAGCATTTAAATCGTACGTAAATAAACACTTAAATTGATTTATTAATACTGCATTATAAAGTTGACAAGAATGAAAGAAATGATTTTTATGCATTAGGCAGATTAAGTTCTAAACGAAATTTCCAATTGTACAGAATTTCATTGTTCAGAATGTAGATTTTTATACCTGTCCATCTTCTCAAACACCATATTCTTAAAAATCTGCATCACCACAGCTATCACCATCATTACTACCATCATCACCAAACAACAGCATACCTACTACTACAGATAATAAAATATAATATTTGTTTTATTCAGTCTTATGACAAATCAATTATTAAAACAATGACATATATTTCATAACATGTAGCCATTGAGTTTTATACAAATTAAGTTACGAACGTTTTCACCCATTCAGGCATCTTCAGGTTCTGAGTACAATATCTCATTATTAATCTGTATGATAATTACAATGATAGTCGATGAGATGGACTGTTTAAAATTGATCATGATATATATAAAATGTACAAACATATGCATAATTAAAATGTAATCATGTTACAAGGTCATAAAATTGTGAAAATTGTGAACACGTAGTGTTTTACATTTTAAACTTCATAATACTCAGTGTAGATCTTGTTTTGTAGATTCCATGACAATTTTATGACCTTGTAACATGATTACATTTTAATTATGCATATGTTTGTGCATTTTATATATATCATGATCAATTTTAAACAGTCCATCTCATCGACTATCATTGTAATTATCATACAGATTAATAACGAGATACTGTACTCAGAACCTGAAGATGCCTGAATGGGCGAAAACGTTCGTAACTTACTTTATATAAAACTCAATGACTACATGTTATGAAATATATGTCATTGTTTTAATAATTGATTTGTCATAAGACTGAATAAAACAAATATTATATTGTATTATCTGTATTAACATTGACAATCTGAATATTTACAACATGCTTTCTAAGTTAATACCTACTACTACCACAATAAGTATTATTAATTATTTAAACTATATAAATAATTATTACAGAAGGCCCTATTAACAATACAGACACCAATACTACAGTAATAATCATTATTACAATAAACGTCATTGTCAAAACAACTGTAATTACATCGTTATTACCATTAACTTACCACTACTACAAACGCGGTAATTATCGCAGCAATTACAACTACTACAACAATTATCAATACCATAAGTACTACTGCCACCATATCATGCTAATGCCACCACAATAATAACTATCATACCAACTATATACCACTGCAATAATCATTAAAATTTCTGGTGTCACTACCACCAAGATTACAATCTTCGGGAACGCAAACATGACCACAATTACCAGCACCGCAGTCGCTGTCAATGAAATTGACTTGTACTGCTACTGTTGTCAGAACTATCAAGCAGTACTGTACAGTTGTCAACGCAATTAACCAGTACAGCAAACGCTGGCACCGCAATTGTCAGTATTGTAACCGTTGTCAACGTAATAGCAGTGGCTACTACAACCCCTGACGACACACTCAGTGCCATAACTGCTACAGTACCACAACTATTATCAACATATTTGTCAGTAGGACAATCATTGTCAACACACCAGTACCAGAACGGCTACCAATACACTTACTATTTCCATAACCGCTGTCAGTACACTTACCAATACCACAATAGCTATCAGTACATTTACCAATATCACATCTACCAATACACCAGCATACGTACCAGTACCACAACAGATACTAACACACGAGTACCATAACAGCTACCAATACACTTAACAATATCACAACATGTATCAATACACCAACACACCAGTACCACAGCAGCTACCAACACACGACTATCAGAACATCTACCAACACACTTACCAGTCCATAACTATTACCAACACACTTAACAGTACCATAACAGCTACCAGAACACTTACCAATACTGCGACATATACCTGTACACCAACACACATACCATTACAACGACATCTATACTCCATTTTATTTCAAGGAGTGCAGTTTGGTGGCTCCTTTGAACACCCACTTATAGATTTATGACTTCCTACACCAGGGGTCGTCAGCACAGAGCACGCTGGGGCTAGAGTCTCTTACCCGCGGAAAACGCAGTGCACCGTGGTGCACTCCGTAGCTGCTAGCGGGTATGCTCTCTATCTCTCCTTGCTGCACGACGGTACCGCGTACCATTTGCACATTTCAGCGAGTGCTGACGACCACTGTCCTACACAAAAAGCTCTGACAATTCCATCCCGTCCCCTCGTCCCAACATTGCACAGTTGCCACAATCCTGGTGACCCTCGAAATGAGATAGTGAGAGTGACGGGATTCTTGGAATTTGGAAAGGATACAACAACTCTGCCTCCATGTGGATTTGACGGGAGCCTGTCAATTCTTCTCAACTAGGGTTGTGATTGGTTACTATTACTGACAGGAGAAGACAAGATTTCCGTCACAATAAGGAAGACATTTTTATGACAACCAATTAGTAGGGGGGGGGGCAGTAGAAAGTCTGTCGGCAAAATCCTTTCTATGAAACTGCACTCCATGGAATAAAATACAGTATACCAACACACTTACGAGTTCATAACTGCTACCAAAACACCAGTATTGCAACCACTATGGTGTATTATAAAATCAGAATCACCGGTTTTATTCATAAACACAATCGCCAGCATCATAATCACCAATACCATAAGCACTACAATTATTAATATGAATACTAAAGCTATAACTATTGCTATCACCAGTCCGCCGAGTTAGCTTTGTGGTAGCGCATGTCTCCAGACTAGCCGCTTCGGGTTCGATTCCCAGCGGGGTCAGAAATTTTCATGTAAAATTTCTATCTCGGAACTAGGAGGCACAACTTCTAATCACTAAATTGTGCACCAATATACCTGTGTTAAATCCCAAAGCTCTCCGCAGTGCATATGAGGAGAAGGCATATGTCTCTGTTGATAATTATTCGTCCGTCGGATGGGGACATTAAGCCTGGCGGCCCCCTTGGTGCTATTCGACAGAAGTAGGCTAAGTGCCAGCACCGGGTTTCCCCCTTTTCCCTCCCTCACCTTCATCATCATCCTCATCCATTCTCTACTCTACACTTACACGAGTCGACCTGGTTGGCGAGTTGGTATAGCGCTAGCCTTCTATGCCCAAGGTTGCGGGTTCGATCCCGGGCCAGGTCGATGGCATTTAAGTGTGCTTAAATGCGACAGGCTCATGTCAGTAGATTTACTGGCATGTAAAAGAACTCCTGCGGGACAAAATTCCGGCACATCCGGCGACGCTGATATAACCTCTGCAGTTGCGAGCGTCGTTAAATAAAATATAACATTAACATTAAACACTTACACGAACACTTACACATACTCACCTTAGTACACGATATAACTCTTCGCAGATACACATCATGCATAACGTGGCCCGCCGAAGTGGTGTGCAGCTTGAAAATGGGTCACAGTCCTGCCATCTATCTGCAATATGCGGAACCCAAATCACGCAAGTGAAGTGGATAGGCATTAGACACACACACACACTCTTATGTTCAGTGTAGCATAAGATGATTACTTCATAAAATATAGGAGAACCGAAAAACTAGAGAAGCAGATCGCATATTTGAGAGAAAGTGCTTCAACGTTTCTTTCCGGGAATCGAAATTGTGACCGCTGGACTTGCAGTAACATAAGCTGTAGTAGCAATAGGGGGCAAATTTAACTACTATTGGTATTTTCGAAGAATGGCTATGTGACACTTTACTTGCGTTATTCAAATATTAATAAAAATAATTCCAGTGGCATTTTGCGGAAATTGGAACAGAATAAAGCGAAGTTCTGTTAATTAGAGTCATACCTGCAATAATACACACATGCGCTGCGGTAGGTAAAATTGGTTTTGTGCATATATGTTATCGTTTAATCATGTATAGTGAATTTCACTCTTTACAGAACTTTACAATTAAATACAACGCTGAATTAATTCAGTCAGAATGTTCTGTCGAACAAATTAAAAGGTAGAAGAAAATAAAACTCATTTGTACCGTAAAGCGAAATAAATTGGATAGACTTGGAAATTAATTAAGAAATAAATAAGTTGAGGCATCAAAGAATGAAATTAAGGGAAAACGAAAGAAAGTAATTAAAGCAGAAAATTTATAGAATTTAACAAAAAGAGATAAATCACACTGAGTAAATACGAAGGAAAAGTTTCAAGTAGAAAAGAATGAAATGCAGGAGGAGGACGTAATGTTTCGGTCCAATTACCATTTTAATAGGTCTCTCAGCCTTAAAAGTACAGGAAACGTTTATTACATCAGGTTGAAAAATGTGTTTCAACAGCGCTCAAGATTGCCAAATTTACTTACGTAAGCGACTGAATTAACTGTGATTTGATGTATCTATAAAAGAAACAAAGGCTGAAATTCGAGGAATAATAAATCGTATGGAGTTTTATCATACAAGGTATTATAAAGATGCGTTTTCCTCGGTGCGGCTATCGCGATGATCGTTCGACGATGATCGTGCAACGATAATCGTTGAGCACTATTTCTTTGTGTTTCCTATGGAGCTGTTTTACTTCGAGCGACTGCCGCTAGAGTCATTAACGACGATCGTACGTCTTAAATAGTTGTTCAGGAAAAAGTTGAATTTAATCGTGAGTCGCTAACGTTTGTTGTGAGAAAGACGTGCATCATGGCTCCTTCGTTTTCTGACGCGGAAGATGAAATTCTTTTCGAGGAAATGGCGAATCATCCCCTCACTGTGGCAGCTGTCACATGCGTCCTAAAAGGGTCAAAGAGTCAAGGACAATATATGGGCTGAGTTTGTCAATAAAGTTGGAAAATAAAGTTATTAATTAAGTTATTTAAATTAAATTTTTGATACAGTCTCTCTTCATTTTTGACTCTTTTCATGCCATACGTATGGAGAAGTATTTCGTTGTCTTCCGTCTCCTCAATCAAAAGGCATTTAAGTAATCTTTTACGTTTGCTCATTAAACTCATTCTGTTCAACACAGCCTTCCTCTAGAAAGATGCGATTGCGAATAAAAACACGCGACTAGTGAAAAATCAACAAATCGCAGACGCTCCGAGCAAAATGGTAACCAACGATTATCGTTCAACGTTTCATCGTTCAACAATAATCGTTGAACGATCATCACGATAGTCGTACCGAGGAAAACGTACCTTAAAGCTACATTATGGATAAATTTAATTGTATGTTCATGCTAAATAATTATTTAAGAAATATTCATGTGTTACTTGCAGATAAAAGTGTGAACGTACGATTTAAAAAGAAATCTCTTGATTAGCTGTTCAGACAATGGTTCTTATGCTTGAACAGTTTTACGATTCCTTCCGTAGACGTATCCTTTGGTTATTTGTTGAAATACTTGGACTTTCAGAATCTTCCAGTCTCCAGTAGCAGATTTGCATCGTTAAGGTAGGGATGGGAGCTTATTCGGAAATTACCGGTTATAGTTAACCGGTTATTTTAAAATTAATTTAACCTCAAGAAGGTTAGCCGATCAAGAAAACCTGTTAACCGGTTATTATATTTCTTGAAAAAATTAAAACTTTTTGAAGTCTGCAAATTAGTCGAGATAATAAAATGACAATATACATTACAGAAAAATATAGTCTACTACAAACCGATCATAAGAATGTCAAAATAACATCATTAGAAGTTGAAGATCATCAAACGTCCCTAAACAAAATACAAGAAATAATAATAGGTTATAAAATTGCAGTTTACAGAGTGGATGGTAACCTCTGCACCAAAATTTAAGAGGTGATTCTACATGTTAAATATAACAAAACTTTTATTACACTTTTCCTTCGATGAAGCACCGTTAAGCAAGAAAGAAATAGTCTTTGCCCAATGTTTGCAGCGCTCGGATACGGTAATGCCCCTAGAGAAATGGCTGATTTCTGCATAATCAAATAGATAAAAATAACAGTTAATGTCTTGAATGTTTTTTTTTTTTTTTGCAAATTAAACCGTTTAGCCATGAATTTAAATTGAATAATAGTGAAAATCGAAATAAATCTTGCAACGCAGCGAAAGTTGTGTATTACCGACTGAGTACAGCAGAGAGAGATGTAAGGAGTGCAGGCCGCGCTTGATTAGAGTTACTGCAGTAGCCGTGATGTTGCCAAATGCTTCAGAGAAACAACGATTTCCTCTAAAACAGTGAATGTTAGAAGAAAAAGCTTATTTAGATTTTTCAAATCTCTCCTAATGATCTATTACCAGTTTCATTTTGATGTAGAGGTTACCATACACTCTGTATACGATTTAATTACTTCACTGACATTACGATTATAGTTAAAAGGTAAATAAAAAATAAAATGAAATAACATCTGATTTGAATAAAGGGGGGAGGAGAACAACGGTGAATTGTTCAATGGTTGAGCTGTTTGGACTTTTTCCATTGCTAATTTTCAAAATTATAGCACAACGTTTCGAAGAGTGGATCTCTCTTCGTCGTCAGGTGAAAACCTACTATGGGGATCATTACAAACAGCTAGCCTGTCTGACTGATGAGTCCTGAGACATTTGTTGTTCTATTTTTAAAGTTCAATATAATTCCACATTTAAAAAAAGTCACTAACATAAGGAAAAATGCTGAAAAAATTCTGCAGGTTACAGTTAGGGTACAAATGCAATAGAGTGACTTAAAGTGAATGTCATACACCATCACCATTACTTATTTTACGAACAGAGATGTAGGCATTAACATATTTCCTCATCTTATAAGCGAAATAAAAGTAGCGTACATTGTAGGCCTATTCTTACCTTATTCCTAAATTTACACAGAAATCAACGATTTTATAGTTAGATGTTGGTAAGCTTCGTCAAAATAAAACTCGTAGAGCTCCTGCTGGATTCATATTTTGGGGAAGGTATTGTGTACATTTGCGTATATAATGAACGAAGAATACTTAGTTTGTAGTGAGGAGTTTCATATTACAGACACGTATAATCGAGAGCAGAAAGAGAACTGATGATATTCATTACAAAAATGGAAAATCTCTCCGAGAAATAGCTAAAATTTGAATATGAATCGTGCAACTGTACAGTATATTATCAATAGATACAAAAATACACACAGCATTGTTAATAATGCAAAAATAAGCGGAAAAAATTTTCAACCACATCGAAGGAACGATGGATAATAAGATAAATACAGAAAAATCCAATGATTAGTGCTCCAAAACTTGCTGTGATGGCTGAGGAACATACAAACAAGAAATCTCATCCTGAAACTATTCGAACTATTTTAAGAAAAAGTAACACACATTGAAGAATAGCTAGGAACAAACCATTTATTAACTAAATTATTAGGAAGAAGAGGTTGAACTTCGTTAAGGAACGTATTGGAAAAGATTTCGACTTCTGGAAGTCAGTTATTTTTGCACATTTTACAATTGCATGACTCCTGTTCACAATTTTAGCCATTTCTTGGAGAGATTTTTCCCTTTTTGTAATGAAAAATCTCTCTCTTTCTGCTCTCGAAGACTGACTTCTTTGACGGCCCATGACGACTCGACTGTATGCGTCTGTACTCAGTAATTCCTCACCAAAAATTAAGTATTCTTCGTTCAGTGCATACGCAACATAAACGTACACAGTACCTCCCCCAAAACTATAAATCCAGAGCTATATGAGTTTTATTTTGACGAAGCTTACCAACATCTAACTAAAAAATCGTTGACTTCTGTGTAAATTTAGGAACAAGGTAAATGACCACTAGCGAAATAATAATACAATGTACGCTGCTTTTATTCCGCTTATAAGATGAGGAAATGTGTCAATATCTACATTTCTGTTCGTAAAATAAGTAATTGTTACGATGGTATACGAATTTTACTTTGAGTCACTATACAGGGTGTTGAGACAAAAGTATCCAATATTTTAGGAGGTGCTAGTATGCATCAAAACAAGAGAAAAATGTCTAATAAACATGGGCCCTACAACACATACTTTCTGAGATCTGAACACTTATTCGTAGGAGGTGCTCAATGTGATGTCCATTTATGACAGTTCCTTTGTCCTTCGACGTAAGGGATCATGCACTCTTTGAAATTGACCTGTTTGTTCTTTTGTTCTTAATAACCAAAAGTCTAGGGGATTTAGGTTTGGGGAACGAGGAGGCCAAGGTGTGGGGTCTTCCCAATCAGTCCAGCGTTCCTGAAGTGTCAGCGTCAGGTGTTCACGCTCATTGCGGAAAAAATGTGCTGGTGTGCCATCATGCATGAATCACATCTGTAGTCTTTGCTGACATGGTACATACTCCAACAAGGTAGGCAATACGTTAATAAGAAAGTTCTGATAACGAGCCCCAGTTAATCTCTGTGGTAGCACGTATGACCCTTAATCTATCGCCAAGAATGCCTGCCATACGTTGATTGAGAATCGGTGCTGATGCCTTACTTCTTCAACTCCATGAAAATTTTCATCAGCCCAAACATGGTGATTACGAAAATTCACAACACCAACTCTGCTGAACCCCGTTCTTATCCGCAACCAAACTTCTGTTTTCAGTATTCCTTGCGACGTATCATTATCCCATGCCAGGGGTTCAACTACGGTATGATTATCTGGTAGTCTGCTGTATTGTAGGGCAGAAAAATGCATTACCATAAATGGATGTCACATTGAGCACCTCCTATGAACAAGTGTTCAGATCTCAGAAAGTACGTGTTGTAGGATCCATGTTTATGAGACTTTTTTTCTTGTTTTGATGCATACTATCGCCATCTAAAATATTGGATACTTTTCTAACACCCTGTATATTATATTATACTATACTTCGGGTTTCTGCTCATCTTGTATCGTAATCATGTATGAAGTATGGTATAGCATACTATACTCTCAGGACTAGGGAGGCTGTCATCTAGTTCAGGTTCAAATCTCCTACCGCAACTTACACATAGCGTTAAAACGGTGACTTTATCGTTGCGTACACCACGGTCAGTTAGCAAGAGACTCTTCAACAAATGTAATTATATTTAAGTAGTTAGAATACACCGAATGAACCTGTAGATTTCATGGATGTAAATCTCCACGCATTCCCCGTCTCGGAACTAAATGGGAATGAATAAACAGCATTACCATCCGTCCGCCTTGCCTCCAGGGAAAACATCTGATAGGAGGATGGATGAATCCCGGAGCCATTCTGAAAGTGCTGGCGAAAAAAAATCTCCCTGTCTTGCCGCAGATAAAACACGAGACACTCTTCTCGCTGAGCAAACATTGCACCTCAAACTGGTGTGAATGTATTCCTGCTTTTTGTCAGCTGTCTCCTCCAGATTTGTGGTATATGTTTTTCTAGTTTGAGAAAGTATGAAATAACATATTGACATTTCACGACGTTTCATTGTTTTCATAGCAAATTTCATAGAGAACATGAATGGGATAAGTGAATGTCTAATTCCTTCCTTCCCATGACTCTTTAGCACTTTTCCGGCTCATGTTATCTCCTATATATCCTTTCTAGTGTTGTTGAATGTTTATAATTGCAACCAATGACAATGGCGTTGTGGTTTGTAGACTTTTCGGATTTTTTATTTTCATCGGCGTTACAAGAACTAATTTCCTGACCACAGGTATTTGAATGAGTTTAATAATAATAATAATAATAATAATAATAATACCACCACCACCATCACCATCACCATCATGTAGCTTCCAAGGAGTTGGGTCGCAGATTGACTCGTTCCGGTCTCATATTAGAGATCTAGAAGTCTTTTCATTGGTCTTCCAGGGTTTCTTGTACCCGCCGGGATGTAATTTTTTAGTAATCTAATATATCTTTTGCGGGGCATTTTATTTACACGTTGTACCCACTTTGACTTTTGACTAAATAATAATAACAATAATAATAATAATAATAATAATAATAATAATAAATTAAAATGTCTCAATGAAACTTATAGCAAAGTCCATATAGGCCAGTTTCTATCTAGCTTTTCCAATTCACTGCGGGATAAAGCAAGGAGATGCACCATCACCTTTACTTTTTAACTTCGCTTTAGAATATGCCATTAGGAAAGTTCAGGATAACAGACAGAGTTTGGAATTGAACAGGTTACATCAGCTTCTTGTCATATGCGGATGACGTGAATATGTTAGGAGAAAATCCACAAACGATTAGGGAAAACACGGAAATTTTACTTGAAGCAAGTAAAGC